>NC_074670.1:3277276-3294776 GCF_029448725.1 Salvelinus fontinalis
CCCTACATCTAACCCTTACCCTACAATCTAACCCTTACCCTACAATCTAACCCTTAATCTAACCCTTACCCTACAATCTAACCCTATAATCTAACCCTTACCCTACAGTCTAACCCTTACCTTACAATCTAACCCTTACCCTACCCTTACATCTAACCCTTACCCTACAATCTAACCCTTACCCTATAATCTAACCCTTACCCTACCCTACAATCTAACCATTACCCTACAATCTAACCCTTACCCTACAATCTAACCCTTACCCTACAATCTAACCCTTACCCTACAATCTAACCCTTACCCTACAATCTAACCCTTACCATACAATCTAACCCTTACCCTACAATCTAACCCTTACCCTACAATCTAACCCTTACCCTACAATCTAACCATTACCCTACAATCTAACCCTTACCCTACAATCTAACCCTTACCCTACAATCTAACCCTTACCCTACAATCTAACCCTTACCCTACAATCTAACCCTTACCCAAAAATCTAACCCTTACTTTACGATCTAACCCTTACCCTACAATCTAACCATTACCCTACAATCTAACCCTTACCCTACAATCTAACCCTTACCCTACAATCTAACCCTTACCCTACAATCTAACCCGTACCTTACAATCTAACCCTTACCCTACAATCTAACCCTTACCTTACATCTAACCCTTACCCTACAATCTAACCCTTACCCTACAATCTAACCCTTACCCTACAATCTAACCCTTACCCTACAATCTAACCCTTACCCTACAATCTAACCCTTACCCTACAATCTAACCCTTACCTTACAATCTAACCCTTACCCTACAATCTAACCCTTACCCTACAATCTAACCCTTACCCTACAATCTAACCCTTACCACATACAATCTAACCCTTACCCTACAATCTAACCCTTACCCTACCCTACAGTCTAACCCTTACCCTACAATCTAACCCTTACCCTACAATCTAACCCTTACCCTACAATCTAACCCTTACCTTACAATCTAACCCTTACCCTACCCTACAGTCTAACCCTTACCCTACAATCTAACCCTTACCCTACAATCTAACCCTTACCCTACAATCTAACCCTTACCCTACAATCTAACCCTTACCCTACAATCTAACCCTTACCCTACAATCTAACCCTTACCCTACAATCTAACCCTTACCACATCCTTCAACCCTTACCCTACAATCTAACCCTTACCCTACAATCTAACCCTTGCCCTACAATCTAACCCTTACCCTACCATACAGTCTAACCCTTACCCTACAATCTAACCCTTACCCTACAATCTAACCCTTACCCTACAATCTAACCCTTACCATACAATCTAACCCTTACCCTACAATCTAACCCTTACCCTACAATCTAACCCTTAACCTACAATCTAACCCTTACCCTACAATCTAACCCTTACCCTACAATCTAACCCGTACCCTACAATCTAACCCTTACCCTACAATCTAACCCTTACCCAAAAATCTAACCCTTACTTTACAATCTAACCCTTACCCTACAATCTAACCCTTACCCTACAATCTAACCCTTACCCTACAATCTAACCCTTACCCTACAATCTAACCCTTACCTTACAATCTAACCCTTACCCTACAATCTAACCCTTACCTTACAGTCTAACCCTTACCCTACAATCTAACCCTTACCCTACAATCTAACCCTTACCTTACAATCTAACCCTTACTCTACAATCTAACCCTTACCCTACAATCTAACCCTTACCTTACAATCTAACCCTTACCCTACAATCTAACCCTTACCTTACAGTCTAACCCTTACCCTACAATCTAACCCTTACCCTACAATCTAACCCTTACCTTACAATCTAACCCTTACCCTACCCTACAGTCTAACCCTTACCCTACAATCTAACCCTTACCCTACAATCTAACCCTTACCCTACAATCTAACCCTTACCTTACAATCCAACCCTTACCCTACAATCTAACCCTTACCCTACAATCTAACCCGTACCCCTACCATCTAACTCTTAATCTAACCCTTACCCTACAATCTAACCCTTATCCTACAATCTAACCCTTACCCTACAATCTAACCCTTACCCTACAATCTAACCCTTACTCTACAATCTAACCCTTACCCTACAATCTAACCCTTACCCTACAATCTAACCCTTACCACATCATCTCTGGCCCCTCATCTTGTTCCCTATACCCCCTAATCTGGTCTCTTAATCATTGCCCTCTCAACCTTGATATTGACTAGGACCATCAAGCAGCTGAGAGGTAGCATCTTGGGACCTATGTCAGCTCTGCTCTGTGGTGTCAGCCCTGAGCGCTCAGCCTTAAGCTCGATGCTCCTGGGGGACGACAGGGGTCCCTGCTCTTGTCTGGTCTGTGGTCTGAGCCCTCAGCCCCCAGCCAGGAGGCATTGGACATCAAGTCCCAGAGAGGGAGCACCTTGTCATTTAAGTCACAGCCTCTGGTCTCCTAGCCCCAGCCAGGAGGCAGTGGACCTCGGGGACGACAGGGTCACTGCTCTTGTCTCTGCCTGGTTTGTGGCCCCCAGCCCCCAGCTCTCAGCCCCCAGCCAAGAGGCAGGCGACCTCAGGGATGACAGGGTCTCTGCCTGGTCTGTGGCCCCAGCCCCCCAGCCCCCCAGCTCTCAGCCCCCAGCCTGTAGGCTGCAGACATACAGGCCTCAGGGAGGACAGAGGGCCCTGTGATGCCTCTCTGCTGTCAGACCAGGTGACACAGGTGACATGGTGGTTCCCAGGGCAGTCACTTCTCACTGTTTATGTATGCTTCTCTGTAATGGTGACAGGGTGACACGCACACGCGCACACACACACACACACACACACACACACACACACACACACACACACACGAAAACACACAGAAACAGCAGAAAACGATGGTCACCTCTCAATGCTCATGTATGACCTTCTGATTCCCCCGGCCACGACACCATGACCCAGACATGATATATCTCCCAGGGTGTCACTGTGACTGACCCCTGAAGGTCAACTTCAGTCCCGCTGTTCAATATGGATGTACCACACGTATGACGCATGTTAAAATGTTCCACAGTGGAACTAAACATCCCTCAAACAGGTTGGAGTAAGGACGAGGATTTATTTTTTGAAAGTAAACATTTTCTTTTGTATTTATCTGGGTTAGATACACAGGCCCTTTTTGTTTGCAGTATTAGGAGACAGTCAGTCTTAATTATATATTTATTTCTAAGTAGGCAACTACGTCCTAGAATTGACTAATATATCTTCTGTTTATACTCTGAGAACCTGATCTAATCTCTGTGTGTGTGTGACAACACCGCCAACCCGATCTCAGGGCTCGGTGTAGCCCTGTAAAAACAAACCCTACAACCTTGAAAACGGGCAGATGTTCAAACTAACTCAACTTCAGGAATCAGAGTTTGACACTAAACAATGATCTCTTGTCAAATGGGCTACAGGGTAAAGTGTTGACAACGTGGAATCATTAACGGAGCTATGCTGCCTGACGGCTGCTACCTGGATAAGATAAGGCTCGTCGGGGAACACCTGTTTAAACATGCATATGAATCAATACATTTCATATATGACATGCTGAATGGTGAATGTAGGCTACCATCTGTCCCTTTTGCAATGAACAACACAAAGTTTGTAAATGATTAAGAGTAATGGTTTTAATGAAAATGTACGTTTTTTTAATTTTTTAAACAAAATTTAAGAACGTTTTCTATACTGTCTGAGGTGAATCCTAACTTAACATCCGCGGGTAAAGGCCTAAAATATATAAATCATTGTTTTGTATCCCAAATACATCAATACAATGCATGTATTTTTGCATATGTGAAGTCTCTATATGCTTTAGGATAGGACTTGTCATTTTCCAGTCAATGCTCATCATGACAGAGGTCTCTCTGTATGTGTGGAGACTTGCACAAAATGAGCAGTGGCATTCCGTGCAATATAACCATCTGGTGATATAGATAACATATCAGAAATCATCAAGCGTGTATCTGGCGAATCATATGGCTACACATTCACTGCATATGTCATCAATACGTAAAGTGACGTCGCTGATTGGCTACACATGCCGAGCTTAACTTGTCTCAGTGTATTGTACAAATTCAAGGCATGTGACGAGTATATTATTGAATCCGGGATACACTGGTCAGGATTAATAATAAATTAAAGATTCATAAAAAGAAGAAAAAAAAAGATTAATGGTCAATATTTTATTTAAGTAGGCTAATTAATAAAATAATTGACTATGAAATCATAAATATGAATGATAAAAGTGGTGAATAAGTCAATGTTCATATACGGTCATTGCTTTGACTACATGTACATGTTGCTAAAGACATTGGAAACTTTGAGATTTATTGTTGGAAGAACCGACAGTTTCCAGAACAGAGAATCGGAGAAGAGGGAGCAGCTCGAGGCGCTGAACACCTGTTGCGATTAGACTGGCACGCGACCCATTCTAAGCACTCGCGTGGCAGCTGCGCAAACGTTAAACAAAAGTTGTAAAAGAAAGTTTGAAATGCATTGAAGATTTCTATTCAAATACACACGCACCGACGCGAGCACACATTGACGCTCGCTCTCTCTCTTTCTCTCTCTATTAAATACTCATACACACACACACACGCACACACTTTAAAATGAGAGGCTTTTATCCACGACACTACAGTCCACCCACCACCCAACGTGTGCTCAACGACACACCATACAAAAAAAAATGTGCAATCAACATACAGAAATATGCTCGTAAAAGTGGTAAACTACTGAAACAGGATCTCTGCTTTTCAAGAGAAATACAAAAAGCCGTAATAGTCTTTTCTTTCCCTCTGATGGTGAATGGAACAATGCTGCCACAAGCCATCTGGTCAAGGAGTGGATAGAACCCGACACCCCCTCAGCCAGGTGCTGGGCTGTAGCCCTAGTCAGACCTCGTCTTCACTGTCTCCATCTATTACTGTTATTATGTTGTATTAAGAGCAGAGAATAGGGTTAGGTTTCGTGGTTGGGGGGGGGTTAACGCATAGAAACAACATCTATAGAACATGAGTTCACCAGTCAAATTGCCAGAGTTCGAGGTTTCAAGACCTAATTCTAAATTCTATCGGTTCTATTTCTATAGGTAAGCGTCGAGCTGTTTGGTTTATGAGTTGCCACTCCATTTATATTCCGGTCATGCTCAATGAACCCACAAAACTGGAGCGCAATTACATGTGCTTTAAAACTCGCTTTTACTTGGATGCGGACAGATATCAGACCATATTATTAAGCACAATTGTGCTCAGTGACATGCGTATATCTACGTCTAAGGCTGCTACTGGGTTGAACTATTAGAATCGCGTTTTGTTTCTTCATCTGGAAGGCCTCATTCACTTGATGGGCTGTAGCGGTACGTGTGTACTAGGTCTGCCTGTAATGAACAGCACAGCATGCTAAGGTTGACAGCCTACCTGTAACAATAACACCTTTAATGAATTTCACTTGATTGGCCTTTGACAAAGTCGGAATGGTGATCAGCATTACAAACACTCTCAGTAGTTACTGACTGTGCAGCAAAATAATGTTCGACCCACTGGCTGCGTGTCTGGCTGAGTAACATTATGTCATTCATCTCTCCCACATATGCAAAGTTCTGGGAGCGGAGTTGTGTCTGATTTCTTTCATAGGAGCTAACTCTTGTCATTTAGCTCCGCGCTGCCATCTAGTGACAAACACAAAACGCATCGCTGTTTCCTCAGAAGTGAACTTGGCTGTTTTGTGAAAGTCGCCGTTTGGTTAATACCTGTGTAATATCAAAAACATTGGCAACAAAGGCTACTGGGGGTGATGTTTTAAGTCAGTATAATATATTTATATTCTAGGAGTAAATGTGAGAGCTCTGAATATTGTGTGTTCATGAAATGTTGTGTTTTTTCCCACATTTAATGTTCGTGCGTAAAAGCGCTTTCTCCAGAGTGTCTTGTTACCACGCTCTCCGGTCTACCTTGGCCATTTGTATCTAAAAAAAAAAAGAAGTGTAGTGTGTAGTCTCAGCTTGTATGTGTGTACCTCCACTGCCTCTTCCTCTCTAATTTCTCCTCTCCGCCAGCTGCAGCAGGGAGTGCGGGGCGTAATGTGACAAAGGAACGCCCGTGTCGTCCTCGGCTCCGCCCTCTCTCGGAGTCAGCCTGGTGAAAGTGGAGCCTGCTGAAGAATCTCTTCTCACCAGTACAACAACTCAACTGAGGGAGTCCGCATGCATGTGTCTAGACATTTCCGTGTTTGCGAGCCGAGCTTGCACCGAATGCACTCGCGCTGGAAATAAAACGAGACTCACTGAACTGTTGAGTGACATTATGCCATGTTTGTTATTGTTATGAACCCGAAGAACCTGTAGGGGCTATAAAAAATATAAGTATATAATTAAATACAAATTACTTTGTTATTAACATCATATTACACCTCTGTATTCTAGCAGGGTAAACCAGGATATGTTATTATAAATTAGCATAATTACTCATATATAAATAAATGCTAGAACCTATTTATATTTTCTCTCAAACATTAGCTCCTATATCAAAATAAATCATTATAGTCCAAACAGGGTTGACAAGTTGTTCCATGCTTCCCTTTATGCAACAGTAGGCCTATACTACTCTTGAATGATATGATACATTAGACTGGTTCCCATACATACAGCAATGCCTTCGTGATATAGGTATGGCTGGTTTGTGTAGAAAAAAGTCGAAAACATAAGTGTGTCTCTTTAAAGCGAAGTTTGTCGTGTATACTGGAATGAGGTCAGACATAAAGCTCCTCATTGCACGCGCTGATTATTATTAGATTCCCTTTTTTTTTTGACCAATGAGAAAAAACTGGGCGTGGTTTTGGCACTAGACAGGGTAGAGACAGCCACGGATTGGCTGAATTGTATCGCCATTATATCTTTGGAAAAGGATAAAGCTGCACGGGGAGAAATTGGAAGCTGCTGAAAGTTACAGAGTGCGCAGATGAAAGGTGGATCGTAGTTCTAGTGAAACAAGCTTCTTCCCGCATGGTGCTCGGAAGAAAAAGCTATGCAGAAAAAGAGTTACCTTACTTTAGAAACTTTGAACATTTTCAGTGTCAGTGCGCTCACACAGCCACTCAGTTTGCTTTCCGCTGCTTACACGGCACATGTTTAAGTCCTACACGACTGCTAGGGTTGATTAGTTTAGGCTACATAAAGCATTGTCGGAGGAAAGAGAGTGGAAAACGAGGGACACTTTTACACCGTTCGTTCTGTATCATATTACAGAGACTCGAAAAAGAACTTTTAACAAATCCAGCATTTTTAACGGCTATCAACGGATTCCTGTGGTTCCGGTTCGGCACATCTCAGGACTGACTTCTATTCACACAGCCAGCTAGAATTGATATTTTTTTTTTAAAGACTTTTCTTTAAAAAAAATAAACCTACTGTGTGGAACTGAACTGGAGAGCAAGCAGGCGCCCTCTCATTGACATTATAATCATGGTACAGAAGACAAGTAATGTGGAGAGCTCCGAGGCTGTGTTCGAGGGAGAGTCATCCGATTCCGGAGCTATGGACCTGGACATGGCATCCTCCCCGAGCCCCGGCTCCACGGCTTCTTCAGCGGGGGATGGCAAACTGAACCCCGCCTGGTGCAAAACACCCACCGGTCACATCAAGAGGCCGATGAACGCTTTCATGGTGTGGTCACAGATTGAAAGGCGTAAAATTATGGAACAGTCGCCGGATATGCACAACGCGGAGATATCCAAGAGACTGGGCAAGCGCTGGAAGCTGCTGAAAGACTGCGACAAGATCCCCTTCATACGAGAGGCGGAGCGGCTCAGACTCAAGCACATGGCGGACTACCCAGACTACAAGTACCGGCCCAGAAAGAAGGTAAAGTCCAGCAGCTCCAAACCGGGCGAGAAGGAGGGAAAGATCAGCGGTAGCAACTGTAACACCAGCATGAAAACATCTTCTAAAAAGAGTGGCTCAAAATCATCCAGCAAACCTCATAAAATAGTTTTTGGGAACAGCACCAAAACACCATCATTCCCAGAACAAGTCATCGGCACAGATCACCATTCTCTTTACAAATCCAAGTCTGTTTCTGCTGCCAAACAAATACCTGACAAGAAGAAGCGTGTGTATGGGTTCGGGGGCAGCAGCCTGAGCCACAGTGTGAGCCCGTCTTCAGCAGCGGTGCCCGCCAGTCCCACGCTCAGCAGCTCGGCGGATTCCAGCGAAGCAGTCAGCTTTTACGAGGAAGTAACAGCCAGCAGCAGGGGGGGCGGCGAGTCTCCCTCCAGCGTCTCGGAAGACTACACTAGCATGCGGGCGTCCTCCCCTACTCCCTCCGCGTCTCACTCCTCGTCCTCCTCCCAATCCTCTTCATCAGATGAGGAGTTTGAGGATGATCTACTGGACATTAACCCCAGCCCTGGTTTTGACAGCATGTCGCTGGGAAGCTTTGGGTCCTCGGTTTTGGACAGAGACTTGGATTTTAATTTCGAGTCGGGCTCCGGTTCTCACTTTGAGTTTCCCGACTACTGCACCCCAGAGGTGAGCGAGATGATTTCAGGAGACTGGCTAGAGTCGACCATTTCTAATTTGGTGTTCACGTATTGAGCGAGAGAAATAGAGAACGAGAAAGACACAAGCAGGAAATGTTGTCTTACTATTCTGAGCAAAAAAAAAGAAGGGATTCCGGTAAAGTGATTTTGTGTCATACGGTAACCTACCAAGGGTCCCTCCCGCCGAGAAAGAGACTGCAAGCCCCAAGCGCTGACTGTTGAACAAAGCGAGAGAATAACTTGCTTTTTATTTCAAGGATCAACTGTCGACTGTTATTATGAGACATGGCTACAAGTAAGCTGAAGTATTGCCTCGACTGGAGCGGAAGAGGAAGATATTGTTGCGCCCTGAGTAGGAGTGATCGGCTCCTATTGAAAGAAACACTCGATCAGAACTGGAAAACTGTGATTGATTTGCACGATTATAGTGATGGCGGGTTTAGGTCAGCTATACTTTATTAATCAATGTTAGTTACTTAAAAGGGACATTTTGAGAAACGTTTTATGATCGCGAAGTGAACTTCATAAGGCTCACAGAGGTACAGAAATAGGCTGGCTGTCGGGACAGTTTTTGTTGTTGTCGTCGAGGCAGATGGATTTATGAACCAGGTGGGTTGTTGACATAAAAGTCAAACCTTTTTTAAAAGATAAACGCATGATGTTACCTGTCCTCTCTTTTACTGAGATGTATGTTAGACTGTCGAACAGTCGAAACTAGTGTTAGGGGTATTTAAATGGATAGATGGCGCTATGTTTGATTCCTTTCTACCTAAAAGGAACACAAAAAATCACCAGCTGTTTTAATTCTTCAGGATTCAAACGCAACTGAAATCTGTGCTGAACTTTATACATTTCTCTACAATTCAGGACCAAAATTATTTTCTGTTTTTTCTGATGTTATGTATAGAGAAATTCTCACCGAATTTTTTTTCCATCCTCGAATTTTCTTTTGTTCATTTTTTTCAGAGGACATTTTTATATGATGTATTTATATACGGGCCAAAACATTTTCGACTTAATTATTATTTTTTGTTTTCTTGTACTGGTCTTGTTATGATGTTTTCCCCTCACCGTCTGTTTCCTTCGCCGAAAGAAGGGCTAGACTTTTGATTTTTTATATTTAAATGTAGACTTTTGACACTTAAAGAGAGGAAACATTTGTTTATTTTGTCAGTGTATTTTTGTACAGATATATATCAAGGGGGTGTCAATCGGTGTATATCGCTGTTTGGATTCCCTCATTTTAAAGATCCAGGTGGCGGGTTATCTCATGAATCGGCCTTCTGTCCATGTTTACAGTATCAATCTGCAGGCTTCTTAAAGACACAGTACCACATTTCAATACCCCTGTGAACACGCACTTCAACACACACACACACACGGTATTTTGAGCAGCCACACTTCTGCATTTCATTTTAGAATCTTGCCTAATAAAGAAAGATTGTAGCTTTAAATGAACAATTTCTTGGCGTTTTTTATATCGACATTCAGGTTTTAAAACCACTGGATGTAAGAATATAAAATCATATAAAGCATATTCAAATTGCGTTTTCTTGAGTTCCCGCAAACAACAATTATGTAGACCTACTGCTTTTCTCATTGTATTTGAATATGTAATCTTTTCTACTTGTTCGCTAACTCTAGCTAATTGTTTTTAGTATCTTATGGCATGGTGAATAATTAGTATTTGTATTTCAGATTCAGGTTATAGCTGTTGTGTTTTAAAAAAAAACGATTTAAAAAAAGATAAGAAAAATTTGGAAAAACCGTGAAAACATCTTTGTACATTTGACTGTGTATCATAAGCAAAAAAGATTGTGTGTTTTATGTGTAGTTTAGCTATACCACAACAGGCGCTAGAACTGATCGCTTTCTACTATCTTTACTTACGTTGAAGGTGGTTGTTCAGGATTTTTATATATATATATATATACAGTTTTAAATAAATTAACTTTATTTTCATCCCATTTCTGTGCAATATGCTGTGTAGAATATTGTTTTTTGTCTATTCTTTGCCATAACAAAAGTTTTGAAAATGGGGGGGAGGGAAAAACTCATGCCAGCTAATCGTGTCAATTCACTGCCTGTCAGATTGTTGATAATTCTGTACATAACTTTCTCTTTTTTTTCAAGAAGGAAATAAAAAAAAATCAGCTGGATCTGAAACATATTCTGGTCTCTGTTGACTCATTCTGTCTGATCTATGGATGACTCCTTTTAAATCAAAACACCACTTTAATATATACCTGATGTTTACAGTATACAATCATTGTTATACTCTACTCCTCTCTGTTGACTCATTCTTGTCTGATGTTTGTACATGTATATAGAAATGCTGCTTTTAAATCCATGAAAACAGGGTGTACATTACTGCACACACATAATGTACACACGTATACAAAACCTACTAGTGCATTAGACGTGCTTCTTTTAGGTGATGGAAAATGGTGTACTGTACACTAGTCAATGTAGGGCATTAGTGTAAAAGCTACAAGGCCTTATTGGTAAGCTGTGGTTATTTACAACAGTTTATATGGGGAGTGATAACATGGAAGATCCCACACTTCACGCATTCTCACAGACATACTGTATAAGAAATAGAATTACCTTTACGTGGTCTATAACATCAGTCCGTGTATGAATATTTATTTAACCTTTATTTAACTAGGCAAGTCAGTTTAGAACAAATTCTTATTTACAATGACGGCCTACTCCGGCCAATATATACCCTAACTATCGTTGTAAATATGTCTCCTTGTAATCCTTGGGAGGTGATGTTCTGGTGGTATTACAAGGGTTGTGTTATTCAGCAGTCAGCATCTATTCACTTCCTAGCTCCATGTCTGTCTCCCAGACAGTGCCTCCCCTCCCCCTTCCCCAGACAGCACAGTGTATTAGCGTATGTGGGGGGATGGGGCCTGGCTGGCTGCATGCTGGCTAGGATGCAGGATGAGACATCCAAATCGGCACAGCAAACAGGCTGGGCCTGTATTCACATTCAAGAGTCTCAGAGTAGGATCAGTTTGACCTTTTGAAGAGCGTAATGAATAAGATGACATGTACAAGGTGGGTTAACCTGATCCTGGATCAGTACTCCTTCTGAGTGCTGATGAATACAGGCCCAGGCTTGTCTGATGAACACTCTCTCTCCATTTCTAACCTGTTATTTTACTACTATATTAATTACTACGCACTAAAAAAGGTTGTGTTGAGTTCTAGAACCCTAATTAGAATGTACACTCCTAATACATTGCTTCATACTAAGTGGTAGGCTAGAATGGATATTGGGAATAGTCATTTTAGGACTAAAACCTTGACATAATCCTTCTCCCTCCTGTATTCAAAACCCTTCTAAGAACCATACAATTAGCCACTTGATTAGCTAACCTGATAGTGGAAGTTAGTGCTGCTATCTCATACCTACCCTGCTGTAGCCCCCCTTCAGCTCAGCTGATTACAGAGAGGGAGGTGAATGAAGGTAGTGGCTCAGTAAAAACCCAGCAGGGGGGGGGGGGGGGGGGGGGGGGGGCTAGAGCCTCAGCCACCCCCCTCTCCTCTCTTTGGGTGAAGGGGAGGGTGTCAGGCTGGGAGAGAGGAGAGGCAAGACTGCTGGGCTGCCTTTCTGGCTAGTGGGAGTAAGGAAATTACATTGTGGAAATCACTGGATACTGGGGAGCATGGGGGATTTATATAGAAAAGAAATGTATTAAATTGGATTGCCAGTTAGGGTCTGAGTGGGTGTGTCTGTAATCTCTGCACCTTTTACTTACTGATATAAGCAAGTCAGTTTTAAGAACAAACTCTTATTTACAATGACGGCCTACACCGGCCAATCCCGGACGGCGCTGGGACAATTGTGCGCTGACCAATCACAGACGGTTGTGATACAACCTGGATTCAAACCAGGGTCTGTAGTGACGCCTCTAGCACTGAGATGCAGTGTCTTAGACCACTGAACCAGGGTGTCTGTAGTGACGCCTCTAGCACTGAGATGCAGTGTCTTAGACCGCTGAACCAGGGTCTGTAGTGACGCCTCTAGCACTGAGATGCAGTGCCTTAGACCGCTGAACCAGGGTGTCTGTAGTGACGCCTCTAGCACTGAGATGAAATGCCTTAGACCACTGCGCCACTCGGGAACCTCACCTGCTCCTCACAGGTCCAAAGCCAAAGGTATACGTTTCAACACCGCTCCGGTTGTAAACTGCAGTCACCTTGTGAGGCTTCCTTTCAGGTAACACGTGTCACCCAGTAGCCATGCACTCACTCACATTACGAGTGGCCTACAATGAAGAAAAAGCATTGAATTTTTTTTGTTTTGTTATGATGATTTGTTGACGTCTGTCAATCTGTCCACCTCACCTTACTCACACCCGAAAGTACTGTACTTACGGAAATAGAAAGAAACGTCAACTTTGACTTCAAAATGTTCAAAATGTTCTACTGCAAACAAAAATAATACCTCTAGATACACCAGCCAGACTGTCTATCTCTACCTCTACATACACCAGCCAGACAGTCTACCTCTACCTCTAGATACACCAGCCAGACTGTGTCTATCTCTACCTCTAGATACACCAGCCAGACTGTCTATCTCTACCTCTAGATACACCAGCCAGACTGTCTACCTCTACCTCTAGATACACCAGCCAGACTGTCTGTCTCTACCTCTAGATACACCAGCCAGACTGTCTACCTCTACCTCTAGATACACCAGCCAGACTGTCTATCTCTACCTCTAGATACACCAGCCAGACTGTCTGTCTCTACCTCTAGATACACCAGCCAGACTGTCTGTCTCTACCTCTAGATACACCAGCCAGACTGTCTATCTCTACCTCTAGATACACCAGCCAGACTGTCTGTCTCTACCTCTAGATACACCAGCCAGACTGTCTATCTCTACATCTAGATACACCAGCCAGACTGTCTATCTCTACCTCTAGATACACCAGCCAGACTGTGTCTGTCTCTACCTCTAGATACACCAGCCAGACTGTCTACCTCTACCTCTAGATACACCAGCCAGACTGTGTCTATCTCTACCTCTAGATACACCAGCCAGACTGTCTATCTCTACCTCTAGATACACCAGCCAGACTGTCTACCTCTACCTCTAGATACACCAGCCAGACTGTCTATCTCTACCTCTAGATACACCAGCCAGACAGTGTCTATCTCTACCTCTAGATACACCAGCCAGACTGTCTATCTCTACCTCTAGATACACCAGCCAGACTGTCTACCTCTACCTCTAGATACACCAGCCAGACTGTCTGTCTCTACCTCTAGATACACCAGCCAGACTGTCTGTCTCTACCTCTAGATACACCAGCCAGACTGTGTCTGTCTCTACCTCTAGATACACCAGCCAGACTGTCTATCTCTACCTCTACATACACCAGCCAGACTGTGTCTGTCTCTACCTCTAGATACACCAGCCAGACTGTGTCTGTCTCTACCTCTAGATACACCAGCCAGACTGTCAACCTCTACCTCTAGATACACCAGCCAGACAGTCTACCTCTACCTCTAGATACACCAGCCAGACTGTCTGTCTCTACCTCTACATACACCAGACAGACTGTCTATCTCTACCTCTAGATACACCAGCCAGACTGTCTACCTCTACCTCTAGATACACCAGCCAGACTGTCTACCTCTACCTCTAGATACACCAGCCAGACTGTCTACCTCTACCTCTAGATACACCAGCCAGACTGTCTATCTCTACCTCTAGATACACCAGCCAGACAGTGTCTATCTATACCAGTAGTGCACTATAAAGGACATAGAGTGCCATTTGGAGTCTGTGGGTTGTAAGTGTATTTTTTCATGCCCCCTACTGTCCTCTGGAACTTGTAGTCCAGTCAAGTAGAGAGAAGAACTACAATAGACTGTCACCATCATTCCAAATGTGTGTCCCTCCTCCAATGAGCATGCTCCACTGGTACCTTACAGCTATCTATCTGTATCCCTATGTATCCGTCGCATACCACAGACATTCAGTATGTACTTTTGGTTTCTTTAAAGAAACAATATGATTCAATGTTTGATGGAATTATTGTCTTGTACTGGAAAAACCTCAACATTGTAACTGAACCAAAGCAGAAGGAACTTCACAGGTTATGCTGGAAGCCAGTTCAGAACAAATAACATGTATTTTCAGACTACTGGTTTGTTACACAGCGGGTGATTTTCTCAGACTACTGGTTTGTTACACAGCGGGTGATTTTCTCAGACTACTGGTTTGTTACACAGCGGGTGATTTTCTCAGACTACTGGTTTGTTACACAGCGGGTGATTTTCTCAGACTACTGGTTTGTTACACAGCGGGTGATTTTCTCAGACTACTGGTTTGTTACACAGCGGGTGATTTTCTCTGACTACTGGTTTGTTACACAGCGGGTGATTTTCTCAGACTACTGGTTTGTTACACAGCGGGTGATTTTCTCTGACTACTGGTTTGTTACACAGCGGGTGATCTTCTCTGACTACTGGTTTGTTACACAGCGGGTGATCTTCTCTGACTACTGGTTTGTTACACAGCGGGTGATCTTCTCTGACTACTGGTTTGTTACACAGCGGGTGATTTTCTCAGACTACTGGTTTGTTACACAGCGGGTGATTTTCTCAGACTACTGGCTTGTTACACAGCGGGTGATTTTCTCAGACTACTGGTTTGTTACACAGAGGGTGATCTTCTCAGACTACTGGTTTGTTACACAGCGGGTGATCTTCTCAGACTACTGACTTGTTACACAGCGGGTGATGTTTTCAGACTAGTGGCTTGTTACACAGCGGGTGATGTTTTCAGACTAGTGGCTTGTTACACAGCGGTTGGTCTTTCTGTGCTTTCAATATTCAAGTTCAGGTTGAATATTTCATGAAGCTTATCTTGCTCTTGTTTGAAAACTTGTTTAGTCTTCTCAACAGTAAATACAAAGTTAATACAATCAATTGAGGGCATAGTGTTGATTTATAAAAGCATTGCTTTGTGTTTGTTCGAGTGGCAGGTAGCCTTGTGGTTAAGAATGTTGGGCCAGTAACTGATAGGTTACTAGTTCGAATTGCTGAGCTGACTAGATGAAACATCTGTTGATGTGCCCTTGAGCAAGGCACTTAAGCCTCATTGCTTGTGTAAGTCACTCTGGATAAGGGTGTCTGCTAAATGTAAACATGTATTTCACACTTTTGTATGTTATTTATTCCTAAAAAGTAGGAATGTTGAGGATGAATATGGTGAATACTGTAAGCTCTGCACAGAGACAGGACAATCTAAGGCTTTGTAGAGCAATAGTTGTATTATTTAAAAAAATATATGTATTTTATAATAGAACTATTATATTTTATAAAAGCTTTTAATCTTTGACGTCTAGAAGTTCCAAATTGTTCTACATTTTTGTTCCTTCCTCTTATTCATAACAAACATGAATAAAGCTTCATAAACTAACCAACGAAGCCTTATAATCTTTCTCAGCTTGTCTATTGTTAGAAAAGTTCACTCCTTTCATTTGAATGGTATAAAGACAACAAGTCCATATTAAAGCTGTTATATAATGTCTAGTTATATCAGTCATCAGAGTTGTCCCTAATTGATGTGGGAGATGGGCGGCCAGACAAGCACAGACAGTGAGGTCTCTGGACAAAGAATTACCGAAGTAACGGTCTATATGGAAATATACCGTCTTTGCGTAAAACATCTGGAAAAGAAATCAAATTATAATTGAGTAATATGTTGTTAGTGTTTATCTTATGAATATACCGTACCTATGATGTTCTTTCCTTTGTTGTTGTTTAGTAGTTTTTAGAGGGCGGGACTGAAAATGAAATGAACAAGGCGCGGCCAAGAATCCCCTTCACACGTGCAGACAAAGAGCGCCAACAACACAACCCGAATATGTACTTTTAAACTTTTCCAAACGCAACGGACGACTTCCACGAACATCGGAAATGCAACGGTAAGTGGGTGTTTAAAGTGAATGTTACGCCATGTGTTGTTTTTGATTAGACTTTTGATGAGATTTAATTACAACATAAAAAGTTGCTGATAGTTGGTGCGTCAGCTCGCAAAGTTGAGAGCACAAAGCCCGAGAGGAGCGTTCCTTTGTCTGATGCAGCGCAGAGACGGGAGAGAGAGCGTGGATGCTTTCAAATGTACCTATATCCTCCCTAAATAACTCGCTTATTATTGACTTATATAAACTATATGAATCGACGTTTGTAGTGGTTTCGTGGTGTTTATCTGAAAGGGGATGGGTTGAAGGAGACAAAGCTGTCAAAAGTTGGATGGTGTGGGAAGTTGGCAAGAGAATTGCGCGTGACGACGAACTTTCTTTTTTAATAATACATTTTTTTTGGATAAAATACACGTTTGGAATACAAATTCGTAGGCCTATTTATATAAATAATTACATTGTGAAGTTCAGAGTGGTATGGACACTTCTTTTGTGTGAAGCATTAAGAACAATAAAATCAGGTGCATATATGCTTCTTCCTTTAGATAATCTAATAGCTGAAATATAACTAAATGGAACATTTTTACAGTCTTCTATTATGATTCCAGAACGCAACAACGTATAAAGGCGGATTAAGTCCTGGTAGTTTTGGGAGTGAGCATTGAGCAACAGGTATAAGACACAGCACAGTAAGTCGGTGTAGCAGACTCTTTGTTACGTTCCCTTTGTTCTGTTCCATACTCCCAAAAAGGAGCGAATACAAGAATGCAAAAATAAAGTAGAAAATAAGCCCTATTTGACTTCAGAAAAGTGATAAACTATTGGAAATAATTGATTGTGGTGGTTTTACTGCCTTTTATAAGTGGTTATGAAGGGAAAAATACATATTTATGGATGCAAATGTATACGAATGTCTCTCTTTTTTCAGCATCCATAGAATTGAGTAAATATCTATATTAAACAAA
>NC_074670.1:3299776-3319776 GCF_029448725.1 Salvelinus fontinalis
CAGGTAGGCTAGTTGAGAACACCTTTATTTAACCAGGTAGGCCAGTTGAGAACACCTTTATTTAACCAGGTAGGCCAGTTGAGAACACCTTTATTTAACCAGGTCGGCCAGTTGAGAACACCTTTATTTAACCAGGTAGGCTAGTTGAGAACACCTTTATTTAACCAGGTAGGCCAGTTGAGAACACCTTTATTTAACCAGGTCGGCCAGTTGAGAACACCTTTATTTAACCAGGTCGGTCAGTTGAGAACACCTTTATTTAACCAGGTAGGCTAGTTGAGAACACCTTTATTTAACCAGGTAGGCCAGTTGAGAACACCTTTATTTAACCAGGTAGGCTAGTTGAGAACACCTTTATTTAACCAGGTAGGCTAGTTGAGAACACCTTTATTTAACCAGGTCGGCCAGTTGAGAACACCTTTATTTAACCAGGTCGGCCAGTTGAGAACACCTTTATTTAACCAGGTCGGCCAGTTGAGAACACCTTTATTTAACCAGGTAGGTCAGTTGAGAACACCTTTATTTAACCAGGTAGGCCAGTTGAGAACACCTTTATTTAACCAGGTCGGCCAGTTGAGAACACCTTTATTTAACCAGGTAGGTCAGTTGAGAACACCTTTATTTAACCAGGTCGGCCAGTTGAGAACACCTTTATTTAACCAGGTCGGCCAGTTGAGAACACCTTTATTTAACCAGGTAGGCCAGTTGAGAACACCTTTATTTAACCAGGTAGGCCAGTTGAGAACACCTTTATTTAACCAGGTAGGCTAGTTGAGAACACCTTTATTTAACCAGGTAGGCCAGTTGAGAACACCTTTATTTAACCAGGTAGGCCAGTTGAGAACATCTTTATTTAACCAGGTAGGTCAGTTGAGAACACCTTTATTTAACCAGGTAGGCCAGTTGAGAACACCTTTATTTAACCAGGTAGGCCAGTTGAGAACACCTTTATTTAACCAGGTAGGCCAGTTGAGAACACCTTTATTTAACCAGGTAGGCCAGTTGAGAACAAGTTCTCATTTACAACTGTGACCTGGCCAAGATAAAGCAAAGCAGTTCGACACAAACAACAACACAGAGTTACACATGGAATAAACAAACATACAGTCAATAATACAGTAGAAACAGTCTATATACAGTGTGTGCAAATGAGGTAGGATAAGAGAGGTAAGGCAATAAATAGGCCATGGTGGCAAAATAATTACAATATACCAATTAAACACTGGAATGGTAGAATGTGTGTGTGTGTGTGTGTGTGTGTCTATTCTGTAACGCTTTGTGTGTGTGTGTGTGTGTGTGTGTGTGTGTGTGTGTGTGTGTGTGTGTGTGTGTGTGTGTGTGTGTGTGTGCATTGTGTGTGTGTGTGTGTGTGTCTATTTTGTAATGCGTTGTGTGTGTGTGTGTGTGTCTGTGTGTGTGTGCGTTGTGTGTGTGTCTATTCTGTAACGCTTTGTGTGTGTGTATGTGTGTGTGTGTGTGTGTGTGCATTGTGTGTGTGTGTCTATTCTGTAATGCGTTGTGTGTGTGTGTGCGTGTGTGTGTCTGTGTGTGTGTGTGTGTGTGTGTTGTGTATGTGTCTATTCTGTAACGCTTTGTGTGTGTGTGTGTGTGTGTGTGTGTGTGTGTGTGTGTGTGTGTGTGTGTGTGTGTGTGTGTGCTTTGTGTGTGTGTGTGTGTGTGTGTCTATTCTGTAATGCGTTGTGTGTGTGTGTGTGTGTGTGTCTGTGTGTGTGTGCGTTGTGTGTGTGTCTATTTTGTTTTGTGTGTGTGTCTATTCTGTAATGCGTTGTGTGTGTGTGTCTGTGTGTGTCTGTGTGTGTGTGCGTTGTGTGTGTGTCTTTTGTTTTGTGTGTGTGTCTATTCTGTAATGCGTTTTGTGTGTGTGTGTCTGTGTGTCTATTCTGTAATCCGTTGTGTGTGTGTGTGTCTAATCTGTAATGCGCTGTGTGTGTGTGTCTATTCTGTAATGCGTTGTGTGTGTGTGTGTCTATTCTGTAATGCGCTGTGTGTGTGTGTGTCTATTCTGTAATGCGTTGTGTGTGTGTGTGTGTCTATTCTGTAATGCGTTAGTCCTGTCAGAAACTTCAGACACTACCCACATTCACAGTCCTTCATCTCCTTCTCACAGGACAGGGGCCTCAGAAAGAGAGCATGGCATGCAAAGATTGATACTGTCACAGAGGAATGTACACACAGACAGACAGGGTAGACAGAGTAGACATGCAGGCCTGGGAGACTGCCTGGCACTTACAGTACGGAGCCTGCCATGCTGCAGGAGGGAGGAAGAAGGGAGGAAGGAGGGAATGAAGGAGGGAGGGAGGAAGGGAGGAGAGAGAAAGAGAGAGAGATGCAGGGAAGGAGGGAGGAAGGGAGGAGAGGGAAAGAGAGAGAGAGGCAGGGAAGGAGGGAGGAAGGAGGGAGGGAGGAAGGGAGGAGAGAGAAAGAGAGAGAGGCAGGGAAGGAGGGAGGAAGGGAGGAGAGGGAAAGAGAGAGAGAGGCAGGGAAGGAGGGAGGAAGGAGGGAATGAAGGAGGGAGGAAGGGAGGAAAGGGAAAGAGAGAGAGAGAGAGAGAGGCAGGGAAGGAGGGAGGGAGGAAGAGGGGAGGAAGGAGGGAGTGAAGGAGGGAGGGAGGAAGGGAGGAGAGGGAAAGAGAGAGAGAGAGAGAGAGAGAGAGAGAGGCAGGGATGGAGGGAGGGAGGAAGAGGGGAGGAAGGAAGGTGAGAAAGGGACTGGGGGAGAGACAGAAACACAGCCAGCCGGCCTAATCTCCTCTCCTTTCAGTTCACCAACAATTCAGCCATCCCCACCTCCCTCCCTCCTTCCCTGTCTGCCTGGCTGTCTCATCGTTTCACAGCCTAAATAGAACTGGGCACCAGGAATAAAAGCTCTTCTCTTTTAATGCAAAGTGTTCTCTTTTGGAACTTGGACACAGTCTCTCCCCAGGAATGTAGCATTAGGAATTCCTTTCAGACGATTTTCTCATGTTCATTCTCATAAGGGGTCTGACTCATTGTTAGACTCATAAGAACTCATTATTACATGTAGAGAGTTTCTCATTTGATCCACATTTCTCTTTCAAGTTTGTCTAGTTTTTTTTTGCCTGATAAAAAAGGTAATCAAATCACAGTTTTTGATTTAAAAAAAAATCTATTTATTTTATTGAGGAATAGGCCTGTTAAGGAATAAGCTTCGTAGCCCTTCCCTGCAGTCAAATTATCTAGTAGCCTCATGGGTGGAATGGTATTAACATTTCTCATAATTTTATCATTAATAAACATTATTTTAAAAACCAGACAAAAACCCGGTGTTTGTATGTTAAAGGGTTTTGTTATATTTCAGTCTTCTGTGATGTATATAAAGTGTCATTTTGGAATGAAAACTCAACATGTAAAACATTTCAACTCTGTGTCTGACATGATGCAGGCGTCTTCTTTCTTTAAGCCCAGAACCATGTGTGTGAGGTGGATACTTTAGTTTCAAAGTAGATTTAGTTTAAGACTACCCAGAAGCACTCTGTGTGACCCTGATTTAGCCCACTGCAGTAAATGAAGGGTTAAGGAATGCCGCTGTCCAACTGTGTTCCCTCAAACAGGCCTCGTTCCTGATTGGACAGTTGGACAGCAGACGGACTAGCGTGATATTTACTTACAGTGTTGTAGGCCCACGGTGATGACGACGAGGACAACGATGATGATGATGATGATATTTACACGTTTACAGTCTAGGAATTCAAGGCAAAAACGATTGTAGGCCATAATTCAGAAGATTTGAAGTTGACAAAAAAAGAAAGGACAAAAATTACCCAAAGCACCCTACTTTTAAAACTAATAATAATATTTTACCGTTATTTTACCAGGTAAGTTGACTGAGAACACGTTCTCATTTACAGCAACGACCTGGGGAATAGTTACTGTAGAAATCTGGGCTACAAGGGCAGAACAGCACAACACTGCCAAGCTGCAGAAAGACTCTAATACCTGAAAGATAAAGCAACAGAGCACATTGTCTATACACGACCAGACAACCCCATTATTTGTTATAGTTTATTTAACCATTATTTAGACAAGGAGACAATGCTGAGACCAAGGTGTCTTTATTTAGACAGGGAGTCAATGCTGAGACCAAGGTGTCTTTATTTAGACAGAGAGTCAATGCTGAGACCAAGGTGTCTTTATTTAGACAGAGAGTCAATGCTGAGACCAAGGTGTCTTTATTTAGACAGAGAGTCAATGCTGAGACCAAGGTGTCTTTATTTAGACAGAGAGTCAATGCTGAGACCAAGGTGTCTTTATTTAGACAGGGAGTCAATGCTGAGACCAAGGACTCTTTATTTAGACAGGGAGTCAATGCTGAGACCAAGGTGTCTTTATTTAGACAGGGAGTCAATGCTGAGACCAAGGACTCTTTATTTAGACAGGGAGTCAATGCTGAGACCAAGGTGTCTTTATTTAGACAGGGAGTCAATGCTGAGACCAAGGTGTCTTTATTTAGACAGGGAGTCAATGCTGAGACCAAGGTGTCTTTATTTAGACAGAGAGTCAATGCTGAGACCAAGGTGTCTTTATTTAGACAGGGAGTCAATGCTGAGACCAAGGTGTCTTTATTTAGACAGGGAGTCAATGCTGAGACCAAGGTGTCTTTATTTAGACAAGGAGTCAATGCTGAGACCAAGGTGTCTTTATTTAGACAGAGAGTCAATGCTGAGACCAAGGTGTCTTTATTTAGACAGAGAGTCAATGCTGAGACCAAGGTGTCTTTATTTAGACAAGGAGTCAATGCTGAGACCAATGTCTCTTTTCCAGAGGAGCCCTGTAAAGCACCACAATACACATCAAAATACAAAAAAAAAACACATTAAACTACACATTCATATACACAATACAATACGTGTTATTATACACAACAATACAGGAAAAGCAGGGATGGGATGTACATGACTTCAAAGAGGACCAGCCAACCTTTTGGTAAAGAAAACAGTGATGAGTAATTCAACTGTCTCCTGTGATGAAATGTAAGGTGCTATGAACAAGGGCATCCAGGGGTTTAACAGTAGAGGCAGCTACACTTTCACCAGAATCACCAGAATCAATAACAGGTAGAAAGATTGATAAATATAATTACCATAATCAATAACAGGTAGAAAGATTGATAAATATAATTACCATAATCAATAACAGGTTGTAAGATTGATAAATAGAATCACCACAATCAATAACAGGTAGAAAGATTGATAAATAGAATCACCATAATCAATAACAAGTAGAAAGATCAGCTTCCTGTTGTCTTAGAGAGACAAGATCAGTTTCCATTAAAAAAAAGAGCCCACTTTAAATCTTAGTTTCTTAACAATCTCAGTCGTGTATTCTTTAAGCGATAAATCATTGTCAATCCAAATACCAAGGTATTTTGTATGCAGGAACTCGTTCGATTATAGAACCATCCGATGAGTAATGATGATGTCATCCATCTGAGACAATCTTCCGAAAGAACTTGAAGACAACATGATATTTTAGTTTGGACCGTATTAAGTAGTAGTTGTTTAAAACATGACAATGGGACTGTAGCCGTGTCTCAACCAGGTCAGCAGTCGGGGTAGTTACACACATAATAGTATCATCCCAAGATTAAATGCAATTTATGTTTAAAATGGTTTAAATAACCTGAAACAGGAAATGGTCCCATAGAACCATTAATTACACTGTACCAACTCTGAATTTTATATTTTGCCAAGCAATATGTTTCAATGAAAGTATAGCATACTTCAAATTAGAATGTCCGTGAAACAATGATTTAATTTCTAAACATTAATTCAGCCCTTCACCTTACATCGTTACTACAGACTTAATATTGAATGAATATTTAAAGCATCAAACATACACGCAACATAATCGTATGCCTTCTGTTACTCTAAATTAACAATGGTATAAACACCTGTTCAACATTATCGTATACCTACTGTTAGGCTAATCTAAATCTGTACCAGTAGTCGATGGTCTGTACCGGCGGGCGGGCGGGCGGACGGGCGGGCGGGCAGGCGGACACAGACAGATATACACTGTTTTAAAAAAAATCCATCCTCTTTTCACTGAATTTGTGATAAATGTATCTAGAATAGAATAGTGCTGTAGTATTTCTGTGATGGTCTGACACCTTGTCTAACTCTTCAGGGGACAGCACATATGTGTTGCTACGCCTTCTCTCAGTATGGCCAGTCTACACTACCTACCATAGAGTTACCTAGTACCTCCGATCGCCCTAGTCCTTCACAGTGTGTCGGCCCTCTCTCCCACCACCGCTAGCCCATCCCCAGATCCCAGTTTACAGGAAGCAGACACACATGTATCTCTAATGTATCTGTAGCGTAGCCTTACGGGCTGATCCTCTCCTTGTCTACCACTCTGTAAAAACAGCCAGTGATGTGTCACACTACAAAGTCAATGAGCTGTGTGAAATACTGGAGGCACTCTGTTAAAGCTGCTGCTGCCACGCACGCACGCACGCACGCACGCACGCACGCACGCACGCACGCACGCACGCACGCACGCACGCACGCACACACACACACACACACACACACACACACACACACACACACACACACACACACACACACACACACACACACACACACACACACACACACACACACACACACACACACACACAGCGCAGCCAGGCGATAGCTGTCACTACCAGTGCTGGTTTGAATAATTAAAGAGATAAATTATACATCATGTAGGTGTGGCGGCAGACTGACAGGTGTAGTGAATACCATTGTGTTTCATTGACACAGTGGGCTGTGTGTGTGGGGCACAGAGTGACACCTCCCCCCTCTCTCACTCTCTCTCTCTCTCTCCCCCCCGCTCTTTCTCTCTCTCCCTCCCCCTCCACTCAATTCAAGGGGTTTTATTGGCATGGGAAACATGTGTTAACATTGCCAAAGCAAGTGAGGTAGATAACATACAAAAGTGAAATAAACAATATAAATTAACAGTAGACATTACACATACAGAAGTTTCATAACAATAAAGACATTACAAATGTCATATTATGCATATGTACAGTGTTGTAACAATGTACAAATGGTTAAAGTACAAAAGGGAAAATAAATAAGCATAAATATGGGTTGTATTGTAACGCGATTCGTCCTCCTCATCTGACGAGGAGTAAGAAAGGTCGGACCAATATGCAGCGTGATGATTATTTTAATGAACACGAATAATCTAAACACAAAACAACAAAAACACGAGAACGAAACGAAACAGAAACGGTGAACACAAACACAGTAACAGGAACAATCGCCCACAAAACACAATACAAAACAGGCTACCTAAATATGGCTCCCAATCAGAGACAATGACTAACATCTGCCTCTGATTGAGAACCATATCAGGCCAAACGACAAACCCCAACATAGAAACACAAAACATAGATAACTCACCCAACTCACGCCCTGACCATACTAAAACAAAGAAAATACAAAAGAACTAAGGTCAGAACGTGACATGTATTTACAATGGTGTTTGTTCTTCACTGGTTGCCCTTTTCTTGTGGCAACAGGTCACAAATCTTGCTGCTGTGATGGCACACTGTGGTATTTCACCCAGTAGATATGGGAGTTTATCAAAATTGGATTTGTTTTCAAATTTTTTGTGGATCTGTGTAATCTGAGGGAAATATGTGTCTCTAATATGGTCATACATTTAGCAGGAGGTTAGGAAGTGCAGCTCAGTTTCTACGTCATTTTGTGGGCAGTGTGCACATAGCCTGTCTTCTCTTGAGAGCCATGTCTGCCTACGGCGGCCTTTCTCAATAGCAAGGCTATGCTCACTGAGTCTGTACATAGTCAAAGCTTTCCTTAAGTTTGGGTCAGTCACAGTGGTCAGGTATTCTGCCACTGTGTACTCTCTGTTTAGGGCCAAATAGCATTCTAGTTTGCTCTGTTTTTTTGTTAATTCTTTCCAATGTGTCAAGTAATTATCTTTTTGTTTTCTCATGATTTGGTTGGGTCTAATTGTGTTGCTGTCCTGGGGCTCTGTGGGGTCTGTTTGTGAACAGAGCCCCAGGACCAGCTTGCTTAGGGGACTCTTCTCCAGGTTCATCTCTCTGAGGGGATGGCTTTGTTATGGAAGGTTTGGGAATTGCTTCCTTTTAGGTGATTGTAGAATTTTACAGCTCTTTTCTGGATTTTGATAATTAGCTGTTAACGTCCTAATGGCTCTGCATGCATTATTTGGTGTTCTACGTTGCACATGGAGGATATTTTTGCAGAATTCTGCATGCAGAGTCTCAATTTGGTGTTTGTCCCATTTTGTGAAATCTTGGTTGGTTAACGGACCCCAGACCTCACAACCATAAAGGGCAATGACGGGCATGACGTAACAATGTACATATTGCCAAAGCTTATTTAATAAGATATTTACAATATAAAAAATAAACTCAAACAAATAAAAATAAAATAATAATCAATATTGTCAATGGGACAACAGTAACAACAATAACCAACAGTCAAAATAGCCATACATTCAACAATAACAATAAACATACAGTAGAGGACATGTGCAGGTTGATTGGTCTGTCAGACAGTAGTTCGCTGCCATCCCACAGCTCTCTGCGTCTTCCCCCAACAGGACGGGTAGCCTATTCTCACCAGAGAGGGCTCTGGAACCCACAGCTCTCTGCGTCTTCCCCCAACAGGACGGGTAGCCTATTCTCACCAGAGAGGGCTCTGGAACCCAAAGCTCTCTGCGTCCTCCCCAAAACAGGACGGGTAGCCTATCCTCACCAGAGAGGTATTTGAAACCTTGAATAAGGATTTCAAATTTGGGAAAATGACACTCTCTAATTGTTTTATATTTTTGAAATTTTGTCAGGAAATGCAGCTCCGTCTCAGGTTCTGCTGTTGTGCAGTGGTTGCACAGCCTTTCCTCTACAGGGAGCCAGGTTTTCCTGTGTCTACCCTTCTCAATGGCAAGGCTGTGCTCACTGAGCCTGTACTTTGTCAAGGTTTTTCCAAGGTTTTGATCAGTAACCATGGTCAAATAGTTTGTCACGGTGTACTGTCGATTTAGGGCCAGATAGCACTGCATTTTGCTTTGTGTTTGTGCTTGTGTTTCCCAATAAGTCATGTAGTTTTGTTCTGACTGTGTTGTAATTTGTTTTATTCTGATTGATTGGATGTTCTGGTCCTGAGGCTTCAGTGTGTTAGTAGAACAGGTTTGTGAACTCAGCCCCAGGACCAGCTGGATGAGGGGACTCTTTTCTTTGCTCAGCTCTTGGTATTGCAGGGCTTGGTAGTGATATGAGAGGGGGTCACTGTATTTTAGATGTTTCCAAAACTTAATGGCTCTTTTTTGTGTTTTTATTATTAGTGGATATTGGCCTAATTCTGCCCTGCATGCATTGTTTGTAGTTTTCCCCTGGACATGTAGGAGAATCTTACAGAACTCTGCATGCAGGGTTTCAATGGGGTGTTTGTCCCATTTGATGAAATCTTGTTTTGCAAGTGGACCCCACACCTCGCTGCTATAAAGTGCAATTGGTTCAATGACATATTCAATTCTTTTTAGCCAAATTTTAATAGGCATTTCAATTTGTTTTTTAATGGCGTAGAATGCCCTGTGTGCTTTCTCTCTCAGTTCATTCACTGCCTCATTAAGGTGTCCAGTTGAGCTTATTTTTAAACCTAAGTAATTGTAGTGTGTACAGTACTCTATATATTTAAACCTAAGTAATTGTAGTGTGTACAGTACTCTATATATTTTGTACCAATTGAGAACTTTGGTCTAATTCCCTGAGATCTGGATCTGACACTGGTCAGTCACTATTCCACGTTGATCAGTCACTATTCCATATTGGTTGGTCGCTATTCCACACTGGTCAGTCACTATTCCACGTAGGTCAGTCAGTATTCCATGTTGGTCAGTCACTATTCCTCATGGTGCAGTCACTATTCCACGTTGGTCACTCACTATTCCATGTTGGTCACTCACTATTCCACGTTGGTCAGTCACTATTTCATGTTGGTCAGTCACTATTCCATGTTGGTCAGTCACTATTCCATGTTGGTCAGTCACTATTCCTCATGGCGCAGTCACTATTCCATGTTGGTCAGTCACTATTCCATGTTGGTCAGTCACTATTCCATGTTGGTCAGTTACTATTCCACGTTAGTCAGTCACTATTCCTCATGACACAGTCACTATTCCATGTTGGTCAGTCTCTATTCCATGTTGGTCAGTCACTATTCCATGTTGGTCAGTCACTATTCCATGTTGGTCAGTCACTATTCCACGTTAGTCAGTCACTATTCCTCATGACACAGTCACTATTCCATGTTGGTCAGTCACTATTCCATGTTGGTCAGTCACTATTCCATGTTGGTCAGTCACTATTCCAAATTAGTCAGTCACTATTCCTCATGACACAGTCACTATTCCATGTTGGTCAGTCACTATTCCACATTAGTCAGTCACTATTCCCCATGACACAGTCACTATTCCATGTTGGTCAGTCACTATTCCATGTTGGTCAGTCACTATTCCATGTTGGTCAGTCACTATTCCATGTTGGTCAATCACTATTCCATGCTGGTCAGTCACTATTCCACGTTAGTCAGTGACTGTTCCTCATGACACAGTCACTATTCTATGTTGGTCAGTCACTATTCCATGTTGGTCAGTCACTATTCCACATTAGTCAGTCACTATTCCCCATGACACAGTCACTATTCCATGTTGGTCAGTCACTATTCCATGTTGGTAAATCACTAATCCATGTTGGTCAGTCACTATTCCATGTTGGTCAGTCACTATTCCACGTTAGTCAGTGACTATTCCTCATGACACAGTCACTATTCCATGTTGGTCAGTCACTATTCCATGTTGGTCAGTCACTATTCCAAATTAGTCAGTCACTATTCCTCATGACACAGTCACTATTCCATGTTGGTCAGTCACTATTCCATGTTGGCCAGTCACTATTCCATGTTGGTCAGTCACTACTCCATATCGGTCAGTCACTATTCCATATTGGTGAGTCACTATTCCACGTTGGTCAGTCACTATTCCATGTTGGTCAGTCACTATTCCTTGTTGGTCAGTCACTATTCCACGTTGGTCAGTCACTATTCCACGTTGGTCAGTCACTATTCCTCATGGCGCAGTCACTTTTCCATGTTTGTCACTCACTATTCCATGTTGGTCAGTCACTACTCCATATTGGTCAGTCACTATTCCATGTTGGTGAGTCACTATTACACGTTGGTCACTCACTACTCCATATTGGTCAGTCACTATTCCATGTTGGTGAGTCACTATTCCATGTTGGTGAGTCACTATTCCATGTTGGTCAGTCACTATTCCACGTTGGTCAGTCACTATTCCATGTTGGTCAGTCACTATTCCATGTTGGTCAGTCACTATTCCAAATTAGTCAGTCACTATTCCTCATGACACAGTGACTATTCCATGTTGGTCAGTCACTATTCCACGTTAGTCAGTCACTATTCCTCATGACACAGTCACTATTCCATGTTGGCCAGTCACTATTCCATGTTGGTCAGTCACTATTCCATGTTGGTCAGTCACTATTCCATGTTGGTCAGTCACTATTCCATGTTGGTCAGTCACTATTCCACATTAGTCAGTCACTATTCCTCATGACACAGTCACTATTCCATGTTGGTCAGTCACTATTCCATGTTGTTCAGTCACTATTCCAAGTTGGTCAGTCACTATTCCATGTTGGTCAGTCACTATTCCTCATGGCGCAGTCACTATTCCATGTTGGTCAGTCACTATTCCATGTTGGTCAGTCACTATTCCACGTTAGTCAGTCACTATTCCTCATGACACAGTCACTATTCCATGTTGGTCAGTCACTATTCCATGTTGGTCAGTCACTATTCCATGTTGGTCAGTCACTATTCCTCATGGCGCAGTCACTATTCCATGTTGGTCAGTCACTATTCCATTTGGTCAGTCACTATTCCACGTTAGTCAGTCACTATTCCTCATGACACAGTCACTATTCCATGTTGGCCAGTCACTATTCCATGTTGGTCAGTCACTATTCCATGTTGGTCAGTCACTATTCCATGTTGGTCAGTCACTATTCCATGTTGGTCAGTTACTATTCCACGTTAGTCAGTCACTATTCCTCATGACACAGTCACTATTCCATGTTGGTCAGTCTCTATTCCATGTTGGTCAGTCACTATTCCATGTTGGTCAGTCACTATTCCATGTTGGTCAGTCACTATTCCACGTTAGTCAGTCACTATTCCTCATGACACAGTCACTATTCCATGTTGGTCAGTCACTATTCCATGTTGGTCAGTCACTATTCCATGTTGGTCAGTCACTATTCCAAATTAGTCAGTCACTATTCCTCGTGACACAGTCACTATTCCATGTTGGTCAGTCACTATTCCACATTAGTCAGTCACTATTCCCCATGACACAGTCACTATTCCATGTTGGTCAGTCACTATTCCATGTTGGTCAGTCACTATTCCATGTTGGTCAGTCACTATTCCATGTTGGTCAATCACTATTCCATGCTGGTCAGTCACTATTCCACGTTAGTCAGTGACTGTTCCTCATGACACAGTCACTATTCTATGTTGGTCAGTCACTATTCCATGTTGGTCAGTCACTATTCCACATTAGTCAGTCACTATTCCCCATGACACAGTCACTATTCCATGTTGGTCAGTCACTATTCCATGTTGGTCAATCACTAATCCATGTTGGTCAGTCACTATTCCATGTTGGTCAGTCACTATTCCACGTTAGTCAGTGACTATTCCTCATGACACAGTCACTATTCCATGTTGGTCAGTCACTATTCCATGTTGGTCAGTCACTATTCCAAATTAGTCAGTCACTATTCCTCATGACACAGTCACTATTCCATGTTGGTCAGTCACTACTCCATATCGGTCAGTCACTATTCCATATTGGTGAGTCACTATTCCACGTTGGTCAGTCACTATTCCATGTTGTTCAGTCACTATTCCTTGTTGGTCAGTCACTATTCCACGTTGGTCAGTCACTATTCCACGTTGGTCAGTCACTATTCCTCATGGCGCAGTCACTTTTCCATGTTTGTCACTCACTATTCCATGTTGGTCAGTCACTACTCCATATTGGTCAGTCACTATTCCATGTTGGTGAGTCACTATTACACGTTGGTCACTCACTACTCCATATTGGTCAGTCACTATTCCATGTTGGTGAGTCACTATTCCATGTTGGTGAGTCACTATTCCATGTTGGTCAGTCACTATTCCACGTTGGTCAGTCACTATTCCATGTTGGTCAGTCACTATTCCATGTTGGTCAGTCACTATTCCAAATTAGTCAGTCACTATTCCTCATGACACAGTGACTATTCCATGTTGGTCAGTCACTATTCCACGTTAGTCAGTCACTATTCCTCATGACACAGTCACTATTCCATGTTGGCCAGTCACTATTCCATGTTGGTCAGTCACTATTCCATGTTGGTCAGTCACTATTCCATGTTGGTCAGTCACTATTCCATGTTGGTCAGTCACTATTCCACATTAGTCAGTCACTATTCCTCATGACACAGTCACTATTCCATGTTGGTCAGTCACTAATCCATGTTGTTCAGTCACTATTCCAAGTTGGTCAGTCACTATTCCACGTTAGTCAGTCACTATTCCTCATGACACAGTCACTATTCCATGTTGGTCAGTCACTATTCCATGTTGGTCAGTCACTATTCCATGTTGGTCAGTCACTATTCCTCATGGCGCAGTCACTATTCCATGTTGGTCAGTCACTATTCCATTTGGTTATTCACTATTCCACGTTAGTCAGTGACTGTTACTCATGACACAATCACTATTCCATGTTGGTCAGTCACTATTCCATGTTGGTCAGTCACTATTCCACATTAGTCAGTCACTATTCCCCATGACACAGTCACTATTCCATGTTGGTCAGTCACTATTCCATGTTGGTCAATCACTAATCCATGTTGGTCAGTCACTATTCCATGTTGGTCAGTCACTATTCCACGTTAGTCAGTGACAATTCCTCATGACACAGTCACTATTCCATGTTGGTCAGTCACTATTCCATGTTGGTCAGTCACTATTCCATGTTGGTCAGTCACTACTCCATATCGGTCAGTCACTATTCCATATTGGTGAGTCACTATTCCACGTTGGTCAGTCACTATTCCATGTTGGTCAGTCACTATTCCTTGTTGGTCAGTCACTATTTCATGTTGGTCAGTCACTATTCCACGTTGGTCAGTCACTATTCCTCATGGCGCAGTCACTTTTCCATGTTTGTCACTCACTATTCCATGTTGGTCAGTCACTACTCCATATTGGTCAGTCACTATTCCATGTTGGTGAGTCACTATTACACGTTGGTCACTCACTACTCCATATTGGTCAGTCACTATTCCATGTTGGTGAGTCACTATTCCATGTTGGTGAGTCACTATTCCATGTTGGTCAGTCACTATTCCACGTTGGTCAGTCACTATTCCATGTTGGTCAGTCACTATTCCATGTTGGTCAGTCACTATTCCAAATTAGTCAGTCACTATTCCTCATGACACAGTGACTATTCCATGTTGGTCAGTCACTATTCCACGTTAGTCAGTCACTATTCCTCATGACACAGTCACTATTCCATGTTGGCCAGTCACTATTCCATGTTGGTCAGTCACTATTCCATGTTGGTCAGTCACTATTCCATGTTGGTCAGTCACTATTCCATGTTGGTCAGTCACTATTCCATGTTGGTCAGTCACTATTCCATGTTGGTCAGTCACTATTCCACATTAGTCAGTCACTATTCCTCATGACACAGTCACTATTCCATGTTGGTCAGTCACTATTCCACGTTGGTCAGTCACTATTCCAAGTTGGTCAGTCACTATTCCATGTTGGTCGGTCACTATTCCTTATGGCGCAGTCACTATTCCATGTTGGTCAGTCACTATTCCATGTTGGTCAGTCACTATTCCACGTTAGTCAGTCACTATTCCTCATGACACAGTCACTATTCCATGTTGGTCAGTCACTATTCCATGTTGGTCAGTCACTATTCCTCATGGCGCAGTCACTATTCCATGTTGGTCAGTCACTATTCCATGTTGGTCAGTCACTATTCCATGTTGGTCAGTTACTATTCCACGTTAGTCAGTCACTATTCCTCATGACACAGTCACTATTCCATGTTGGTCAGTCACTATTCCATGTTGGTCAGTCACTATTCCATGTTGGTCAGTCACTATTCCATGTTGGTCAGTCACTATTCCACGTTAGTCAGTGACTATTCCTCATGACACAGTCACTATTCCATGTTGGTCAGTCACTATTCCAAATTAGTCAGTCACTATTCCCCATGACACAGTCACTATTCCATGTTGGTCAGTCACTATTCCATGTTGGTCAGTCACTATTCCATGTTAGTCAGTCACTATTCCATGTTGGTCAGTCACTATTCCATGTTGGTCAGTCACTATTCCACGTTAGTCAGTGACTGTTCCTCATGACACAGTCACTATTCCATGTTGGTCAGTCACTATTCCATGTTGGTCAGTCACTATTCCACATTAGTCAGTCACTATTCCCCATGACACAGTCACTATTCCATGTTGGTCAGTCACTATTCCATGTTGGTCAGTCACTAATCCATGTTGGTCAGTCACTATTCCATGTTGGTCAGTCACTATTCCACGTTAGTCAGTGACTATTCCTCATGACACAGTCACTACTCCATGTTGGTCAGTCACTATTCCATGTTGGTCAGTCACTATTCCAAATTAGTCAGTCACTATTCCTCATGACACAGTCACTATTCCATGTTGGTCAGTGAACACTCCATATTGGTCAGTCACTATTCCATATTGGTGAGTCACTATTCCACGTTGGTCAGTCACTATTCCTTGTTGGTCAGTCACTATTCCACGTTGGTCAGTCACTATTCCACGTTGGTCAGTCACTATTCCTCATGGCGCAGTCACTTTTCCATGTTTTTCACTCACTATTCCATGTTGGTCAGTCACTACTCCATATTGGTCAGTCACTATTCCATGTTGGTGAGTCACTATTCCATGTTGGTCACTCACTACTCCATATTGGTCAGTCACTATTCCATGTTGGTGAGTCACTATTCCATGTTGGTCAGTCACTATTCCATGTTGGTCAGTCACTATACCACGTTGGTCAGTCACTATTCCATGTTGGTCAGTCACTATTCCATGTTGGTCAGTCACTATTCCAAATTAGTCAGTCACTATTCCTCATGACACAGTGACTATTCCATGTTGGTCAGTCACTATTCCACGTTAGTCAGTCACTATTCCTCATGACACAGTCACTATTCCATGTTGGCCAGTCAGTATTCCATGTTGGTCAGTCACTATTCCATGTTGGTCAGTCACTTTTCCATGTTGGTCAGTCACTATTCCATGTTGGTCAGTCACTATTCCATGTTGGTCAGTCACTATTCCACGTTAGTCAGTCACTATTCCTCATGACACAGTCACTATTCCATGTTGGTCAGTCACTATTCCATGTTGGTCAATCACTATTCCATGTTAGTCAGTCACTATTCCATGTTGGTCAGTCACTATTCCACGTTAGTCAGTCACTATTCCTCATGACACAGTCACTATTCCATGTTGGTCAGTCACTATTCCATGTTGGTCAGTCACTATTCCATGTTGGTCAGTCACTATTCCATGTTGGTCAGTCACTATTCCATGTTGGTCAGTCACTATTCCACATTAGTCAGTCACTATTCCTCATGACACAGTCACTATTCCATGTTGGTCAGTCACTATTCCACGTTAGTCAGTCACTATTCCATGTTGGTCAGTCACTATTCCACGTTAGTCAGTCACTATTCCTCATGACACAGTCACTATTCCATGTTGGTCAGTCACTATTCCATGTTGGTCAGTCACTATTCCACGTTAGTCAGTCACTATTCCTCATGACACAGTCACTATTCCATGTTGGTCAGTCACTATTCCATGTTGGTCAGTCACTATTCCATGTTGGTCAGTCACTATTCCATATCGGTCAGTCACTATTCCACATTGGTGAGTCACTATTCTACGTTGGTCAGTCACTATTCCATGTTGGTCACTCACTATTCCAGTATTGGCTCTTTGTCCTGGAAGTGTATTTCTAGGTCTTTCCATTGTACCAAGTCATAGCAGGATAGAGATGGTTTATACTATGTAATCTGGTCTACTATATAGAAAGATGTATATCTCCACAGTCTAGTCTATGTTTTCTATGTAATTTGGTCTAATATATAGTAACATGTATATCTCCACAGTCTAGTCTATGTTTTCTATGTCATCTGGTCTACTATATAGTAACATGTATATCTCCACAGTCTAGTCTATGTTTTCTATGTCATCTGGTCTAATATATAGAAACATGTATATCTCCACAGTCTAGTCTATGTTTTCTATGTCATCTGGTCTTCTATATAGTAACATGTATATCTCCACAGTCTAGTCTATGTTTTCTATGTCATCTGGTCTTCTATATAGTAACATGTATATCTCCACAGTCTAGTCTATGTTTTCTATGTCATCTGGTCTTCTATATAGTAACATGTATATCTCCACAGTCTAGTCTATGTTTTCTATGTCATCTGGTCTAATATATAGTAACATGTATATCTCCACAGTCTAGTCTATGTTTTCTATGTCATCTGGTCTAATATATAGAAACATGTATATCTCCACAGTCTAGTCTATGTTTTCTATGTCATCTGGTCTAATATATAGAAACATGTATATATCCACAGTCTAGTCTATGTTTTCTATGTAATCTGGTCTACTATATAGATCCATGTATATCTCCACAGTCTAGTCTATGTTTTCTATGTAATCTGGTCTACTATATAGATCCATGTATATCTCCACAGTCTAGTCTATGTTTTCTATGTAATCTGGTCTACTATATAGATCCATGTATATCTCCACAGTCTAGTCTATGGGCCTGTATGTTTTCTATGTAATCTCATGGTAATTATGTCTGTTCCTTCCGTTGAACCACGTATGTTACACTCTCGCCCACTGGCAGCTGTCAACACAGAGGACTGGTGAACCTACACTACCGGTCAAAACTCTAAACTTTTTCCAACGGTAGTGTGTATATACGTGGAATAAACTGGTTGTGAAGACAACCGGGACTTGTTCTGGCCGGCGTGGTGTCTGAACCGTTATCTAGTGGCAACCTTCAGCCCTCTGCTAGTGGCGGTTCTACATGGTCTTCCTCGCCCCGATCAGCCGCTACCATGCTATGTTGTTGTCTGAGGTCTCTCGTTATGTAGTGTTGTGGTGTCTCTCGTTACGTAGTGTTGTGGTGTCTCTCGTTACGTAGTGTTGTGGTGTCTCTCGTTATGTAGTGTTGTGGTGTCTCTCTTTATGTAGTGTTGTGGTGTCTCTCTTTATGTAGTGTTGTGTTGTCTCTCTTTATGTTGTGTTGTAGTGTCTCTCTTTATGTAGTGTTGTGGTGTCTCTCGTTATGTAGTGTTGTGGTGTCTCTCTTTATGTAGTGTTGTGGTGTCTCTATGTAGTGTTGTGGTGTCTCTCTCTCTGTAGTGTTGTGGTGTCTCTCTTTATGTAGTGTTGTGGTGTCTCTCTTTATGTAGTGTTGTGGTGTCTCTCTATGTAGTGTTGTGGTGTCTCTCTTTATGTAGTGTTGTGGTGTCTCTCTCTCTGTGGTGTTGTGGTGTCTCTCTTTATGTAGTGTTGTGGTGTCTCTCTTTATGTAGTGTTGTGGTGTCTCTCTTTATGTAGTGTTGTGGTGTCTCTCTCTCTGTGGTGTTGTGGTGTCTCTCTTTATGTAGTGTTGTGGTGTCTCTCTTTATGTAGTGTTGTGGTGTCTCTCTTTATGTAGTGTTGTCTCTCTTTATGTAGTGTTGTGGTGTCTCTCTTTATGTAGTGTTGTGGTGTCTCTCTTTATGTAGTGTTGTGGTGTCTCTCTCTCTGTAGTGTTGTGGTGTCTCTCTTTATGTAGTGTTGTGGTGTCTCTCTTTATGTAGTGTTGTGGTGTCTCTCTTTATGTAGTGTTGTGTTGTATCTCTTTATGTAGTGTTGTGGTGTCTCTCTTTATGTAGTGTTGTGTTGTCTCCCTTTATGTAGTGTTGTGGTGTCTCTCTTTATGTAGTGTTGTGGTGTCTCTCTTTATGTAGTGTTGTGGTGTATCTCTTTATGTAGTGTTGTGTTGTCTCCCTTTATGTAGTGTTGTGGTGTCTCTCTTTATGTAGTGTTGTAGTGTCTCTCTTTATGTAGTGTTGTGGTGTCTCTATGTAGTGTTGTGGTGTCTCTCGTTATGTAGTGTTGTGGTGTCTCTCTTTACGTAGTGTTGTGTTGTCTCTCGTTATGTAGTGTTGTGGTGTCTCTCTTGTCGTAGTGTTGTGGTGTCTCTCTTGTTGTGATGTGTGTTTTGTCCTATATTTTTTATTTTATTTTTAATCCCAGCCCCCGTCCCCGCAGGAGGCCTTTTGCCTTCTGGTAGGCCGTCATTGTAAATAAGAAAATGTCCTTTAACTGACTTGCCTAGTTAAATAAAGGTGAAATAAATACAATTAAATAAATAATATTTTTCAGTGTGTGTGTACTTTTGTGTACTTGTGTACCTTAGGTCTGACTGGCAGTTCATATACTGTCATAAACTTGTACCCAGCGACCTCCCAGAAACATACTAATGTACCAACCGAGAAGAGCCAATGAGGTCATTCATGCCCAGATGTAAAATGTTTCCGTTTTATTTCTCTACTACAAGCTGTTACAGGTTTGAGTATTCTGCCCCCAGTGGACAAAAGGCAACCTGCATGCCAGCTGTTACAGGTTTGAGTATTCTGCCCCCAGTGGACAAAATACATCCTGCATGCCAGCTGTTACAGGTTTGAGTATTCTGCCCCCAGTGGACAAAAGGCATCCTGCATGCCAGCTGTTACAGGTTTGAGTATTCTGCC
>NC_074670.1:3324776-3339776 GCF_029448725.1 Salvelinus fontinalis
AGAGAGAGAGAGAGAGAGGGAGAGGGAGAGGGAGAGGGAGAGAGAGAGAGAGAGAGAGAGAGAGAGAGAGAGAGAGAGAGACAGAGAGAGAGAGAGAGAGATTGCGTGAGAGGGACCCTGGCAGTAAACCCAAAAAATACTAAAATAATGATTTTCCAGGGAAGATCCAGATCTCCAGGAATTAGACCAAAGTTCTCAGTTTGGTACACAATACATAGAGTACTGCACACACTACAATTACTTAGGTTTAAAAATAAGCTGACCTGGACACCTTAATGAGGCAGTGAATGAACTGAGAGAGAAAGCACGCAGGGCATTCTACGCCATTAAGAAACAAAATTAAATGCCTATTAAAACATTTTGGGAAAAAATGTAATGTGTCATTGAACCAATTGCACTTTATGGCAGCGAGGTGTGGGGTCCACTTGCAAAACAAGATTTCATCCAATGAGACAAACACCCCATTGAAACCCTGCATGCAGAGTTCTGTAAGATTCTCCTACATGTCCAGAGGAAAACTACAAGCAATGCATGCAGGGCAGAATTAGGCCAATATCCACTAATAATAAAAACACAAAAAAGAGCCATTAAGTTTTGCAAACATCTAAAATACAGTGACCCCCTCTCATATCACTACCAAGCCCTGCAATACCAAGAGCTGAGCAAAGAAAAGAGTCCCCTCATCCAGCTGGTCCTGGGGCTGAGTTCACAAACCTGTTCTACTAACACACCGAAGCCTCAGGACCAGAACATCCAGTCAATCAGAATAAACCAAATTACAACACAGTCAAAACAAAACTACATGACTTATTGGAGACACAAGCACAAACACAAAGCAAAATGCAGTGCTATCTGGCCCTAAATCGACAGTACACTGTGACAAACTATTTGACCATGGTTACTGATCAAAACCTTGGAAAAACCTTGACAAAGTACAGGTTCAGTGAGCACAGCCTTGCCATTGAGAAGGGTAGACACAGGAAAACCTGGCTCCCTGTAGAGGAAAGGCTGTGCAACCACTGCACAACAGCAGAACCTGAGACGGAGCTGCATTTCCTGACAAAATGTCAAAAATATAAAACAATTAGAGAGTGTAAATTCCCCAAATTTGAAACCCTTATTCAAGGTTTCAAATACCTCTCTGGTGAGAATAGGCTACCCGTCCTGTTGGGGGATGTCACGCCCTGGCCTTAGTATTCTTTGTTTTCTTTATTATTTTAGTTAGGTCAGGGTGTGACATGGGGAATGTTTATGTTTTGTTGGTGTTGGGTGTTTATATGGTAAAGGGGTTATGGGGTGTAGTATATGGTTTTGTGTTGAGTGTAGATGTCTAGCGTTGTCTATGTTGGTTAGTTATCTAGGAGAGTCTATGGTTACCTGAATGAGTTCCCAATTAGAGACAGCTGATTTCGGTTGTCTCTGATTGGGAGCCTTATTTAGGGTAGCCATAGGCTCTCATTGGTTGTGGGTAATTGTCTATGTTAAACGTTTGTAGCCTGTGTGTGCACGACGTTAGTAGCTTCACGGTCGTTTTCTTGTTTTGTATAGTGTGTCAGTGTTTTGTTTCGTTTCTTGCCTTCTTCATAATAAAAGGAAGATGGCTTATTTTCCAACTGCTGCGTTTTGGTCCGTTAATCCGCCACACGATCGTGACAGAATTACCCACCATAGGACCAAGCGGCATGGAAGGCGGCAACAGGACCTAACCACAAAGGATTTCTGGACATGGGAGGAGATACTGGATGGTAAGGGGCCTTGGGATCAACCTGGAGAATATCGCCTCCCTCGTGAAGAGCTGGAGGCAGCGAAAGCCGAGAGGAGGCGATATGAGGAGGCAGCACGGAGACAAGGCTGGAGACCCGTGAGTACAACCCAAAAATTTCTTGGGGGGGGCCTTAAAGGGAGTGTGGCGAAGTCAGGTAGGAAACCTGCGCCTACTCCCTGTACTTACCGTGGAGAGCGGGAGTACGGGCAGACACCGTGTTACGCAGTAGAGCGCACGGTGTCTCCTGTACGCGTGCATAGCCCGGTTCGGTACATTGCAGCTCCACGTATCGGCCGGGCTAGACTGAGCGTTGAGCCATATGTCATGAAGCCGGCCCAACGCATCTGGTCACCAGTGCGTCTCCTCGGGCCGGCGTACATGGCACCAGCCTTACGCATGGTGTCCCCGGTTCGCCTACATAGGCCGGTGCGGGTTATTCCACCTCCCCGCACTGGTCAGGCGACGGGGAGCATAGAACCAGGTAAGGTTGGGCAGGCTCGGCGTTCAAGGGAGCCAGTACGCCTGCACGGTCCGGTATTACCGGCGCCACCTCCCCGCCCCAACCCAGTACCACCAGTGCCTCCTCCACGCACTAGCTATATGGTGCGTGTCTCCAGCCCTTTACCACCAGTGTCTAAACCACGCACCAAGCCTCCTGTGTGTCCCCAGAGTCCTGTGCGTCCTGTTGCTGCTCCCCGCACTAGCCTTGAGATGCGTGTCCCCAGCCCGGTGCCACCAGTCCCGGCACCACGCACCAGGCCTACAGTGCGCCTCAGCCGGCAGGAGTCTGCCGTCTGCACAGCAATGATTGAACTGCCCGTCTGCCAAGCGCCATCTGAGCCATCCGTCTCCCCAGCGCCATCTGAGCCATCCGTCTCCCCAGCGCCATCTGAGCCATCCGTCTGCCATGAGCCTGCAAAGCCGCCCGTCTGCCATGAGCCTGCAAAGCCGCCCGTCTGCCATGAGCCCACTGAGCCGCCAGCCAGACAGGAGCCGCTAGAGCCGCCAGCCAGACAGGAGCCGCTAGAGCCGTCCGTCAGAGAGGATCTGCCGGAGCCGCCAACCAGACAGGATCTGCCGGAGCCGCCAACCAGACAGGATCTGCCAGAGCCGCCAACCAGACAGGAGCAGCCAGATCAGTCAGCCGGCCATAAGCAGCCAGATCCGTCAGCCAGCCATGAGCAGCCAGATCCGTCAGCCAGCCATGAGCAGCCAGATCCGTCAGCTAGCCATGAGCAGCCAGATCCGTCAGCTAGCCATGAGCAGCCAGATCCGTCAGCTAGCCATGAGCAGCCAGATCCGTCAGCTAGCCATGAGCAGCCAGATCCGTCAGCTAGCCATGAGCAGCCAGATCCGTCAGCTAGCCATGAGCAGCCAGATCCGTCAGCTAGCCATGAGCAGCCAGATCCGTCAGCCAGCCATGAGCAGCCAGATCCGTCAGCCAGCCATGAGCAGCCAGATCAGTCAGCCAGCCATGAGCAGCCAGATCAGTCAGCCAGCCATGAGCAGCCAGATCCGTTAGCCAGCCATGAGCAGCCAGATCTGTCAGCCAGCCATGGGCCGTCCCTCAGTCCGGAGCTGCAGTCCCTCAGTCCGGAGCTGCAGTCCCTCAGTCCGGAGCTGCCATTCATCAGTCCGGAGCTGCCCCTTACCCTGGAGCTGCCCCTTACCCTGGTGCTGCCCCTTACCCTGGTGCTGCCCCTTACCCTGGTGCTGCCCCTTACCCTGGTACTGCCCCTTACCCTGGTACTGCCCCTGATCCTGGTACTGCCCCTTACCCTGGTACTGGACCTTAGTCCGGAGCTGTCCCTTAGTCCGGAACTGCCCCTTAATACAATGGGGTTAATGTGGAGGGGGGTCGTTTGGAGGAAGCCTAGGAGGTGGTTAGGTACTGTGGTGACGTGGGGACCGCGACCAGAGCCGGAGCCACCACCGTGGAGGGAAGCCCACCCAGACCCTCCCCTAGACTGTGTATGGTGCGCCCGGAGTTCGCGCCTCAAGGGGGGGGGTTATGTCACGCCCTGGCCTTAGTATTCTTTGTTTTCTTTATTATTTTAGTTAGGTCAGGGTGTGACATGGGGAATGTTTATGTTTTGTTGGTGTTGGGTGTTTATATGGTAAAGGGGTTATGGGGTGTAGTATATGGTTTTGTGTTGAGTGTAGATGTCTAGCGTTGTCTATGTTGGTTAGTTATCTAGGAGAGTCTATGGTTACCTGAATGAGTTCCCAATTAGAGACAGCTGATTTCGGTTGTCTCTGATTGGGAGCCTTATTTAGGGTAGCCATAGGCTCTCATTGGTTGTGGGTAATTGTCTATGTTAAACGTTTGTAGCCTGTGTGTGCACGACGTTAGTAGCTTCACGGTCGTTTTCTTGTTTTGTATAGTGTGTCAGTGTTTTGTTTCGTTTCTTGCCTTCTTCATAATAAAAGGAAGATGGCTTATTTTCCAACTGCTGCGTTTTGGTCCGTTAATCCGCCACACGATCGTGACAGGGGAAGACGCAGAGCTGTGGGTTGGAAGCGCACTACTGTCTGACAGACCAATCAACCTGCACATGTCCTTTATGCTTATTGTTATTGTTGAATGTATGGTTATTTAGAGCCTTGGTTATTGTTGTTACTGTTGTCCCGTTGACAATATGGATTATTATTAATTATGTTAATATTGAACATCTCCAAATTAAGCTTTGGCAATATGTGCATTGTTGCGTCATGCCAATACAGCAAATTGAATTGAATTGTGAGAGAGAGAGAGAGAGAGAGAGAGAGAGAGAGGCATTCTTCTCAGTGGGATAAATCAGGGTCACAGAGTGTTTCTTGGTAGTCTCAAAAAATATACTTTGAAACAAAAATAAATAAAATAAAATAATGTTTATTAATTATGTTTATTATTATTTATTACTTATTAAATATTAATTGGTAATTTTCCTGCAGGAAAGGTTTGAAATACTCACAACATACAGCATACCTAAGATAACCTGGTATAACCAGAGTATGCTCTTTATATCACAACATACAGAATACCTAAGCTAACCTAGCAGACCCAGAGTATGCTCTTTATATCACAACATACAGCATACCTAAGCTAACCTAGCAGACCCAGAGTATGCTCTTTATATCACAACATACAGAATACCTAAGATAACCTAGCAGACCCAGAGTATGCTCTTTATATCACAACATACAGCATACCTAAGATAACCTAACAGACCCAGAGTATGCTCTTTATATCACAACATACAGAATACCTAAGATAACCTAGCAGACCCAGAGTATGCTCTTTATATCACAACATACAGCATACCTGCATGGTTAGAAGCTGATGTAGGTCTGGGTGATATATCCTCTCCTAAAGTATAGGATTATAGATCCACATACCAGTATAGATTTATCACCTTCTAAAGTACAGGATTATAGATCCACATACCAGTATATATGTATCACCTTCTAAAGTACAGGATTATAGATCCACATACCAGTATATATTTATCACCTTCTAAAGTACAGGATTATAGATCCACATACCAGTATAGATTTATCAGCTTCTAAAGTACAGGATTATAGATCCACATACCAGTATATATTTATCACCTTCTAAAGTACAGGATTATAGATCCATATACCAGTATATATTTATCACCTTCTAAAGTACAGGATTATAGATCCACATACCAGTATATATTTATCACCTTCTAAAGTACAGGATTATAGATCCACATACCAGTATAATTTTTTACAATATCATCTATGAAGGCTTCCGAGTGGCGCAGCGGTCTAAGGCACTGCATTTCAGCGCAAGAGGTGTCACTAGTCCTTGGTTCGAATCCAGGCGGAATCAAATCTGGCTATGATTGGGAGTCCCAGAGGGTGGGGAACAATTGGCCCAGCGTCATCCAGGTTTGGCCTGGGAAAGGCCGTCATTGTAAATAAGAATTTGTTCTTAATTAACTGACTTGCCTAGTTAAATAAAGGTTAAATCAATAAAATATATATAAAGGTATATTGATGAAGTGAAACATGTTTAACAGTTCTAACATTTAGACAACTCTGTCAGTTTTCTCCTAGTTTGATTGAGCATAAAACAATCAGAATAGAGAAAGCCCATCATCCATCAAAGAAAAGACACGTACTGTATTCTGATATTTTGGCCAAATCGCCCAGCCCTAAAATTGATGTGATTTGGGTATTCAGGTAAAGGGTAATTCCTTATAAGTAGACATAGCTAAGGTTTATTTTGTTACAATGCTAATTAAGAAAAGTCATAATTTCGGGCCATGTATGTATTTCCATGTGGTGAAGGTGATATGGGCATGCTGCCTTATATGAAGCCTAGACTGGACATAGATAATGATCTGTAGCCTGGGTCTAAATGAGAAGAGGTCTGGATTAGTGATGATGATCCTGATGGTAACTAAGGTGTTGCTGTGGTACAGTACTGACACAGACATATGGAAGAGTGTCCACACTATACACAGCCTGAATCAGAGAATAACCTACGTTCTAAAACCGTCACACAGCCTGACTCAGAGGAGAAGCTACGTTCAGAAACCGTCACACAGCCTGACTCAGAGAAGAAGCTACGTTCACAAACCGTCACACAGCCTGACTCAGAGAAGAAGCTACGTTCTAAAACCGTCACACAGCCTGACTCAGAGAATAAGCTACGTTCACAAACCGTCACACAGCCTGACTCAGAGGAGAAGCTACGTTCAGAAACCGTCACACAGCCTGACTCAGAGGAGAAGCTATGTTCAGAAACCGTCACACAGCCTGACTCAGAGAAGAAGCTACGTTCACAAACCGTCACACAGCCTGATTCAGAGAAGAAGCTACGTTCACAAACCGTCACACAGCCTGACTCAGAGAAGAAGCTACGTTCTAAAACCGTCACACAGCCTGACTCAGAGAATAAGCTACGTTCACAAACCGTCACACAGCCTGACTCAGAGGAGAAGCTACGTTCAGAAACCGTCACACAGCCTGACTCAGAGGAGAAGCTACGTACAGAAACCGTCACACAGCCTGACTCAGAGGAGAAGCTACGTTTAGAAACCGTCACACAGCCTGACTCAGAGAAGAAGCTACGTTCACAAACCGTCACACAGCCTGACTCAGAGGAGAAGCTACGCTCTCTAAAACCGTCACACAGCCTGACTCAGAGGAGAAGCTACGTTCAGAAACAGTCACACAGCCTGACTCAGAGGAGAAGCTACGCTCTCTAAAACCGTCACACAGCCTGACTCAGAGAATAACCTACGTTCAGAAACCGTCACACAGCCTGACTCAGAGAAGAAGCTACGCTCTCTAAAACCGTCACACAGCCTGACTCAGAGGAGAAGCTACGTTCACAAACCGTCACACAGCCTGACTTAGAGGAGAAGCTACGTTCACAAACCGTCACACAGCCTGACTCAGAGAAGAAGCTACGCTCTAAAACCATCACACAGCCTGACTCAGAGGAGAAGCTACGTTCACAAACCGTCACACAGCCTGACTCAGAGGAGAAGCTACGTTCAGAAACCGTCACACAGCCTGATTCAGAGAAGAAGCTACGTTCACAAACCGTCACACAGCCTGACTCAGAGGAGAAGCTACGTTCAGAAATCGTCACACAGCCTAACTCAGAGGTGAAGCTACGTTCAGAAACCGTCACACAGCCTGATTCAGAGGAGAAGCTATGTTCAGAAACCGTCACACAGCCTGACTCAGAGGAGAAGCTACGTTCAGAAACCGTCACACAGCCTGACTCAGAGGAGAAGCTACGTTCACAAACCGTCACACAGCCTGACTCAGAGGAGAAGCTACGTTCACAAACCGTCACACAGCCTGACTCAGAGGAGAAGCTACGTTCACAAACCGTCACACAGCCTGACTCAGAGGAGAAGCTACGTTCAGAAACCGTCACACAGCCTGACTCAGAGGAGAAGCTACGTTCAGAAACCGTCACACAGCCTGACTCAGAGGAGAAGCTACGCTCTCTAAAACCGTCACACAGCCTGACTCAGAGGAGAAGCTACGTTCAGAAACCGTCACACAGCCTGACTCAGAGGAGAAGCTACGCTCTCTAAAACCATCACACAACCTGACTCAGAGAATAACCTACGTTCAGAAACCGTCACACAGCCTGACTCAGAGAAGAAGCTACGCTCTCTAAAACCGTCACACAGCCTGACTCAGAGGAGAAGCTACGTTCACAAACCGTCACACAGCCTGACTCAGAGGAGAAGCTACGTTCACAAACCGTCACACAGCCTGACTCAGAGGAGAAGCTACGTTCAGAAACCGTCACACAGCCTGACTCAAAGGAGAAGCTACGTTCTAAAACCGTCACACATCCTTACTCAGAGGAGAAGCTACGTTCACAAACCGTCACACAGCCTGACTCAGAGGAGAAGCTACGTTCAGAAACCGTCACACAGCCTGACTCAGAGAAAAAGCTACATTCAGAAACCGTCACACAGCCTGACTCAGAGGAGAAGCTACGTTCACAAACCGTCACACAGCCTGACTCAGAGGAGAAGCTACGTTTAGAAACCGTCACACAGCCTGACTCAGAGAAAAAGCTACGCTCTCTAAAACATCACACAGTCTGACTCAGAAAAGAAGCTACGTTCAGAAACCGTCACACAGCCTGACTCAGAGAAGAAGCTACGTTCACAAACCGTCACACAGCCTGACTCAGAGGAGAAGCTACGTTCAGAAACCGTCAGACAGCCTGACTCAGAGGAGAAGCTACGTTCACAAACCGTCACACAGCCTGACTCAGAGAAGAAGCTACGTTCACAAACCGTCACACAGCCTGACTCAGAGAAGAAGCTACGTTCACAAACCGTCACACAGCCTGACTCAGAGAAGAAGCTACGTACAGAAACCGTCCTACAGCCTGACTCAAAGGAGAAGCTACGTTCTAAAACCGTCACACATCCTTACTCAGAGAAGAAGCTACTATCAAAAACCATCACACAGCCTGACTCAGAGAAAAAGCTACGCTCTCTAAAACATCACACAGCCTGACTCAGGGAAAAAGCTACGTTCACAAACCGTCACACAGCCTGACTCAGAGGAGAAGCTACGTACAGAAACCGTCACACAGCCTGACTCAGAGGAGAAGCTACGTTTAGAAACCGTCACACAGCCTGACTCAGAGAAAAAGCTACGCTCTCTAAAACATCACACAGTCTGACTCAGAAAAGAAGCTACGTTCAGAAACCGTCACACAGCCTGACTCAGAGAAGAAGCTACGTTCAGAAACCGTCACACAGCCTGACTCAGAGAAGAAGCTACGCTCAAAAACCGTCACACAGCCTGACTCAGAGGAGAAGCTACGTTCAGAAACCGTCACACAGCCTGACTCAGAGAAAAAGCTACGCTCTCTAAAACATCACACAGCCTGACTCAGGGAAGAAGCTACGTTCACAAACCGTCACACAGCCTGACTCAGAGGAGAAGCTACGTTCAGAAACCGTCACACAGCCTGACTCAGAGGAGAAGCTACGTTCAGAAACCGTCACACAGCCTGACTCAGAGGAGAAGCTACGTTCAGAAACCGTCACACAGCCTGACTCAGAGGAGAAGCTACGTTCACAAACCATCACACAGCCTGACTCAGAGAAGAAGCTACGCTCAAAAACCGTCACACAGCCTGACTCAGAGGAGAAGCTACGTTCAGAAACCGTCACACAGCCTGACTCAGAGGAGAAGCTACGTTCACAAACAGTCACACAGCCTGACTCAGAGGAGAAGCTACGTTCACAAACAGTCACACAGCCTGACTCAGAGGAGAAGCTACGTACAGAAACCGTCACACAGCTGCAAGTTTATGACCGTCCTCATCATCAACTCCGCTGCAGCTGTTTTGTTCATACAGTTTGCATAATCTTTTTTTTTCTCACTCGCTTTCCCTATAAAATTCTTTGAACTTTAAAATGTTTGTAAAAGTTTATAAACATGTCACCACAAAGATGTTTTGTGCAGCTTGAATGCAGTATGTATTCAGTAGATTTAAAGTGTGAGCAGTGTTGTGTGTTGTAGTTATATAATGCCGCCCAGTCACTCTGGATCAACATGTCTCATAAGTAAAGATAATAAAAGTGACAGGAAGAACTTGTTGAGCTGGTAGATCAGGAAGTGTGATGATTATGAAATACAATTAGGTTCAGATTAGGACATACATGGAGGACTTTCTTGTTTCTCAAGGAAATACATTGAATATCCCCCCCGAAAAGATTCAACAAGCATTTCAATTTCATCCTTATCACTAGAACATAGTTACAGAACTGGGGCTTCCGAGTGGCGCAGTGGTCTAAGACACTGCATCTCAGTGCAAGAGGTGTCACTGCAGTACCTGGTTTGATTCCAGGCTGTACCACATCCGGCCCGTGATTGGGAGTCCCATAGGGCGGCGCACAATTGGCTCAGCGTCGTCTGGGTTTGGCCGGGGTAGGATGTCATTGTAAATAAGAATTTGTTCTTAACTGACTTGCCTAGTTAAATAAAGGTTCAATAAAAACTAAAGAACTAGCTAAGCAGGTATAGCAGGACATTCTGATTATTCAACATTGGTCAAATCAGGACATTCTGAATATTCAACATTGGTATAATCAGGACATTCTGATTATTCAACATCGGTCAAATCAGGACATTCTGAATATTCAACATTGGTCAAATCAGGACAGCAATAGACGTCCCAAAATAATTACTCCTATATCTGTGGCATTTCCTGTTGAGCATGAGGACTACTCAGAGCCATCTGTAGTATAGGCAGTATAGTATACATCTGCATGAGGCAGTATATATAGGCAGTATAGTATAAATCTGTGGCAGTATATATAGGCAGTATAGTATACATCTGTGGCAGTATATATAGGCAGTATAGTATACATCTGTATGAGGCAGTATATATAGGCAGTATAGTATACATCTGTATGAGGCAGTATATATAGGCAGTATAGTATACATCTGTATGAGGCAGTATATATAGGCAGTATAGTATACATCTGTGGCAGTATATATAGGCAGTATAGTATACATCTGTATGAGGCAGTATATATAGGCAGTATAGTATACATCTGTATGAGGCAGTATATATAGGCAGTATAGTATACATCTGTATGAGGCAGTATATATAGGCAGTATAGTATACATCTGTATGAGGCAGTATATATAGGCAGTATAGTATACATCTGTATGAGGCAGTATATATAGGCAGTATAGTATACATCTGTATGAGGCAGTATATATAGGCAGTATAGTATACATCTGTATGAGGCAGTATATACTTGGTTCTGGGCCTAGCAGCTGTGGGTTTCCTTAATGGTGTATCATCCTATACACTTCTGGTCTCTCTATAAATAATATCCTCAGGCTTTAAATCCATTATGTGTTGTCCATTCGCTGCATTGCTTGATCAACAGCGTTTAATTAAAGTATTAAAACGTTCCTTTCTCGAGAGTCGCCTGTGATACAGAGTATGTAATTCATGTAAATCTGTCTTTTTATAAACGATAATATTACTACGTTACATATTCCAGGCACATTAAGCAACGTTTCAATGAATATACCTCTTCAATGATTTATCTTAATCAAGGACAGTGTCATGCTATGGCAGCTTGGGAAGGAGGTAATAGCCAATCAGAGGTCTAGCAGAGTTACGGTTGTAGAGGCTTCAGCCTTGATCACACCGACGGTGTAGTTGCATTTTTTGGTACACCAGAAGTACAATTTCCAATGGAACGCTGCGTTTTGCCTTGGAGTGTGGCGTTGGAGAGGCAGTGTTCTGTGTGGTGCACTATGTGAGGATTTATCGAACGTAATGCTTCAAACTGTCGGCGTCGACGGCTTGACAGAAACGGTTGCAGGTGAAGGTGAATATTGAACTGTTGTTGTACACATATCCAGATGACGCTGCGTACCGTTTAGCGTGATGACGCTGCTACCGTTTAGCGTGATGACGCTGCGTACCGTTTAGCGTGATGACGCTGCGTACCGTTTAGCGTGATGACTTGACCCACTCTCCTCTCCTCTCCTCTCCTTGCCTCTCACCCTTACCCTGCCTCCTTGACCCACTCTCCTCTCCTCTCCTCTCCTCTCCCCTCCCCTCCTCTCCTCTCCTTGCCTTTCACCCTTACCCTGCCTCCTTGACCCACTCTCCTCTCCTCTCCTCCCCTATCCTCTCCACTCCCCCGCTCCAGGGATCTGTCGTTCTCAGGTTAGCAGATCCGCCTGTCAATGGAACAGGTGATGGGTTCAACCAATTAAAGGGGAATCAAATTATACCAGGGTTCTGCCTCCCAAATGGCACCCTATTGCCTTTTATAGGGCACTACTTTAGACCAGGGCCCATAGGGACCCATATAGACCTGGTTAATAAATAGTATACTACATAATGAAAGGGGTGACATTTGGGACACACCCTTGAGGAAGTGTGTAGAGCCAGAATGTCAACTGTGTCGGTTTTAAGTCACTGCACCAATTGACTATGAATAAATATTCCTGTTTCTAGATAACAACTCAGACCTCAAAGCATCTTCTCCTGACTCGGCTGTTTGACCTCTTCTCTCTCTCTCTCTCTCTCTCTCTCTCTCTCTCTCGCTCTCTCTCTTGCTCTCTCTCTCTCTCTCTATCTATCTCTCTCTCTTGCTCTTTCTCTCTCTCTCTCTCTCTCTCTCTCTCTCTCTTGCTCTCTCCCTCTCTCTCTATCTCTCTCTCTCTCTTGCTCTTTCTCTCTCTCTCTCTCTCTCTCTCTCTCTCTCTCTCTCTCTCTCTCTCTCTCTCTCTCTCTCTCTCGCTCTCTCTCGCTCTCTCTCTTGCTCTCTCTCTCTCTCTATCTATCTCTCTCTCTTGCTCTTTCTCTCTCTCTCTCTCTCTCTCTCTCTCTCTCTCTCTCTCTCTCTCTCTCTCTCTCTCTCTCTCTCTCTCTCTCTCTCTCTCTCTCTCTCTCTCTCTCTCTCTCTCTCTCTCTCTCTCTCTCTCTCTCTCTCTCTCTCTCTCTCTCTCTCTCTCTCTCTCGCTCTCTCTCTTGCTCTCTCTCTCTCTCTCTATCTATCTCTCTCTCTTGCTCTTTCTCTCTCTCTCTCTCTCTCTCTCTCTCTCTCTCTCTCTCTCTCTCTCTCTCATTGTGGGTGTTTCTTGAGCACTAGAAAGACAGGTTATTGCACATGACATGTTGTTTACGCTTTGTAGCTCTTACATGACTATCTCTCTAACTACACCCCACTATATCAGAATGACTGCTAATCACAAAACAACCATCATGTTTCTGATCCAGTAAGCTGCTGAGAAATACGACTGATCTCAAAAGACCACTAGTATATCTGACCCACTATATTGAATTTAACATATTTGTGAAACACTACTTCTACTATTCTTAAATGACGACTCATATTTCTGACTTTAGGAGGTGAAGAGATAGTTATCTGTGATGGTGGATTATGTTGTGTTGTTATCATCAGCTAGTCTTCTATCTCTGCCCTGTTGTGGACAGACCTGCTAGTCTCCTGTGAAGGTGGATATCTCTGCCCTGTTGTGGACAGACCTACTGTAACCTAGCATCACAGTACTACAGTGTAGAAGCATCACAGTATTACAGTGTAGAAGCATCACAGCACTGCAGTGTAGAGGCATCACAGTACTACAGTGTAGAGGCATCACAGTACTACAGTGTAGAGGCATCACAGTACTACAGTGTAGAAGCATCACAGTATTACAGTGTAGAAGCATCACAGCACTGCAGTGTAGAGGCATCACAGTACTACAGTGTAGAGGCATCACAGTACTACAGTGTAGAGGCATCACAGTACTACAGTGTAGAGGCATCACAGTACTACAGTGTAGAGGCATCACAGTACTACAGTGTCACAGTACTACAGTGTAGAGGCATCACAGTACTACAGTGTAGAGGCATCACAGTACTACAGTGTAGAGGCATCACAGTACTACAGTGTAGAGACATCACAGTACTACCTTCCTACACATTAATAAAGCAAAGGAAGGCCATCTCAGCCTGCACTCTGTGACCTGCATGGTGTGTTTTTGTGTGTGTGTGTGTGTGTGTGTGTGTGTGTGTGTGTGTGTGTGTGTGTGTGTGTGTGTGTGTGTGTGTGTGTGTGTGTGTGTGTGTGTGTGTGTGTGTGTGTGTGTGTGTGTGTGTGTGTGTGTGTGTGTGGCAGAGTCAGTTGAGATTCTCACACCTCTACTGGTGTCTGTTATGAGAGCGCTGTAGCGACAGCCTGCACCCTGAACCCTTCCTAGCAGTGTCAGTTGAGACCCTTATAGAGTATCTGGCAGGCTGTGTGCGTGTGTGCGTGTGTGTGTGTGTGTGTGTGTGTGTGTGTGTGTGTGTGTGTGTGTGTGTGTGTGTGTGTACAGCAGAATCAGTTGAGACCCTCATGGAGGTACCCTAGCTGCTTCTACACCTGCATTGCTTGCTGTTTGGGGCTTTTTAGGCTGGGTTTCTGTACAGCACTTTCAGATATCAGCTGATGTAAGAAGGGCTATATAAATACATTTGATTTGATTTGATTTGTTAAGCGCGCTGGGCCGGTAACCGAAAGGTTGCTGGTTTGAAACCCTGAGACGACTAGGTATAAATAAATCGGTCGCTGTGCCCTTGAGCAAGGCACTAATTACTCCTGTGAGTCGCCATGGATAAGAGCGTCTGCTAAATGACTTAAATGTCAGTGTTGTAACAGAGATCAGGCCGTGGAGAGGTCAGCGGACAGCGGATTGGCTCAGCAGGTTTCATCTCTGAGGCTCAATCCGGCAGGTCATCGTAACAGCAGACAGCACACCACACTCACCCGGCTGCTGAACCACACCCGACCCCCTGACTGAGTCTACAACACTACTGAACCACACCTGACCCCCTGACTGAGTCTACAGCACTACTGAACCACACCTGACTCCCTGACTGAGTCTACAGCACTACTGAACCACACCTGACCCCTGACTGAGTCTACAGCACTACTGAACCACACCTGACCCCCTGACTGAGTCTACAGCACTACTGAACCACACCTGACCCCTGACTGAGTCTATAGCACTACTGAACCACACCTGACCCCCTGACTGAGTCTACAGCACTACTGAACCACACCTGACCCCCTGACCGAGTCTACAGCACTACTGAACCACACCTGACCCCCTGACTGAGTCTACAGCACTACTGAACCACACCTGACCCCCTGACTGAGTCTACAGCACTACTGAACCACACCTGACCCCCTGACTGAGTCTAC
>NC_074670.1:3344776-3350087 GCF_029448725.1 Salvelinus fontinalis
GGTGGGGTTTCAGGTGTCTCCGGAAGGTGGTGATTGACTCCGCTGTCCTGGCATCGTGAGGGAGTTTGTTCCACCATTGGGGTGCCAGAGCAGCGAACAGTTTTGACTGGGCTGAGCGGGAACTGTACTTCCTCAGTGGTAGGGAGGCGAGCAGGCCAGAGGTGGATGAACGCAGTGCCCTTGTTTGGGTGTAGGGCCTGATCAGAGCCTGAAGGTACTGAGGTGCCGTTCCCCTCACAGCTCCGTAGGCAAGCACCATGGTCTTGTAGCGGATGCGAGCTTCAACTGGAAGCCAGTGGAGAGAGCGGAGGAGCGGGGTGACGTGAGAGAACAGGTAGGTTCAACCAAAATGGAAGGAGTCAGAAGAAGAGTGAGGGTGAGAGGAGGAGTACACAGAGGAGGAGGAGGAGGAGGAGGAGGAGGAGGAGGAGGAGGAGGAGGAGGAGGAGGAGGAGGAGGAGGAGGAGAAGGAGGAGATAGAGAGGCAGAGCCAGAGGTCGAGGAAGACCTGAAGCAGGAGGAGAATGTGCACAAAGAAGAAGAGGACCAAACTTATCAAATGACATTTGTGCAACACTAGTGGACCATGTTGTGAACCACGGATTGACGCTGAGGGTGGCTGGACTGAGAGTTCAGCCAAATCTTAGCAGATATACAGTGGCATCTGTCATAAGGACTTTTCGACAGGAAAACAGGTAAAAGAAGATCTGTCTACAGTTACAGTAATCAGCCGCTTATTGTATGCACCATATCAGCACTTGTGATACCCCTTCCTGTGACATTGTCCAGTAAGTTACATGTATTATTCTCTACATAGGATTGAGGGTCGGGAACGGGGGTAACATCACCCTTTGCGCTGCCATTTCACAGCATGGGGTTGTCCTCCGTCATGCCAAAATGGGCCCTTACAACACACCTCATATTCTCACATTTTTGGACCGATTGCACCACATCGTCACAGTAGGTAATGAAATGCACCAGATGTAATACACGGTCATCTGGGACAATGTGTCATTCCACCGCTCTGCTTTGGTCCAGAACTGGTTTCAACACCATCCACAGTTGACAGTACTATACCTTCCACCATACTCTCCGTTTCTAAACCCTATCGAAGAGTTTTTCTCTGCATGGCGGTGGAAGGTTTACGATCTCCAGCCCCAGGCTCAGGTACCCCTCATTCAGGCCATGGAGGACGCCTGTGACCAAGTCGACGCCGCAGCTGTGCAAGGATGGATTCGACATTCAAGACGGTTCTTCCCGCGTTGTCTGGCTAATGACGATATTGCTTGTGATGTTGATGAAATTCTCTGGCCAGATCCAACTAGGCGAAGAGATAATGTATAGTATGTTTACTGTAGTATTTTCTGTACAATATTGTCCGTTTTTTTATTATTTACTGTAATTGTAACCTGTACTGGATACAGTATTGTACGTTTGTCTGTTTGCTGAGCTAACAGTGTTATGCACACTACTGTAGTAGCATGAAAACTGGGACATGTTTTGTTGTGATTCTCCATGTTGACATGTTGACTGATTTGGGTATATGGAGAGAAATAAATGATATTTTCCTCAGTCTGCAGCGTTGGTCTTGTGTAGTGTTTGTATAGTTGCACTTTCTCTGTGTACTTCATTTACACTACTCTAATCGCTGACAATTAGACTTGCTAAAAGTGTTTTAGGTTAGCAACAGCAGTGTGTAACTGGTTCAAAAAGATTGAAGTCATATGAAATGTGTGTGTTTCGTATGGTAACAAAATATCATTTTTATGAAGTCGTGTATAGTTTTGACAAAAGTGTTCCATTTTGCAAATGATCTGAAGTGTTGTGCTACTTTGGTGTAGGGTTGTGTTAATTGTGTGTAGTGCTTTGACAAACCGGGCCCTGTTTTCAAAATTGTGCTTAAACAATTGAAAAAAACTGTAATTCAATGAGAGAAAAACAGTGAAATGTAATAGTTGAACATAAAGAGAAGGGAGGATGACCAGGACTGTATTTAAATTGTATTTATTTAACCTTTATTAAACTAGTCAGTTTAGAACAAATTCTTATTTACAACGACAGCCAAACCCCTAACCAGGACGACGCTGGGACAACTGTGCACCGCCCTGTGGGACTCCCAATCACAGACGATTGTGACACAGCCTGGAATCAAACCAGGGTCTGTAGTGGCGTGTCTTGCACTGAGATGCAGTGCCTTTAGACTGCTGCGCCAATCGGGATCCACTAAATGTGTGTGGTGTGTGTGTGGTGTGTGTGTGGTGTGTATGTGTGTAATGTATGTGTAGTGTGTGCTGTGTATGTGTGTGTTTTGTGTGAGTGTAGTGTGTGTGTATGTGTATGTGTGTAATGTGTGTGTGTGGTGTGTGTGTGGTGTGTGTGTAGTGTAGTGTAGTGTAGTTTAGTGTAGTGTATGTGTGTGTAGTGTGTGTGTGAGGTCTCTGGAAGGTCATTACTGTGTCATGGCCAGAGCTCGCTGCCCAACACGCTACACACTGCCAAGCTCTCAAGATGAAGCCTTGGCAAAGCCCTCTGCCCTCTCCCCCTCTCTTCCTCCTCTGCCTCCCTCCCAGTCCCTTCATCTCTCTTTCGCTCTCTCTCTCCATCCCCCTCTCTTCCTCCTCTCCCTCTCCCTCCCTCCCACTCCCTTCTCTCTCCCTTCATCTCTCTTTCGCTCTCTCTCTCCATCCCCCTCTCCCCCTCTCTTCCTCCTCTCCCTCTCCCTCCCTCCCACTCCCTTCTCTCTCCCTTCATCTCTCTTTCGCTCTCTCTCTCCATCCCCCTCTCCCCCTCTCTTCCTCCTCTCCCTCTGCCTCCCTCCCACTCCCTTCTCTCTCCCTCCGTCTCTCTATTGCTCTCTCTCCATCCCCCTCTCCCCCTCTCTTCCTCCTCTCCCTCTGCCTCCCTCCCACTCCCTTCTCTCTCCCTCTGTCTCTCTGTTGCTCTCTCTCTCCACCCCCCTCTCCCCCCTTCTCTCCCCCCTCCCCACATGTAAGCACGCCCCAGTGCAGACACAAGAGGGACTGAGTGGTTGGATGAGACATACATTAAACCCTGTAATTCTCATCCCTCTTCTCATCCCCAGAGACTAAACCCCAGGTCAGCAGAAGGTCAAGCCTACTGCCCTGCCCGAAGTTAGAGGTCAGGGGTTAAAGGTCATGTCCTGTTGACCCTGCGTCTGAGATAAGCAGGCTGGGAGCACTGAGCCCCTGGTGGAAGGACCTGGCTCTGGACCGCGGTTGTTATTGGCAGCTTGTCAGGCTGAGCAGAGCTGGACAGCAGGAGGTAGCTATGGTGTGCTGTGTTATCCAAGCTGTGTGTGTGTGTGTGTGTGTGTGTGTGTGTGTGTGTGTGTGTGTGTGTGTGTGTGTGTGTGTGTGTGTGTGTGTGAGATACATCCAGGCAGACTGGTTCAGGACTTGTTCCTGTGAACCTCACTCACATCTCATGCAACACTGAATGTGAAGAGCTTCGTAGCCTGGGAAATGTATCCAAATGATATTGTTGTGTATTATTATCCAGGCTATTAGAACCTAGTGGACAGAATGGGTTATTGTTGTGTATTATTATCCAGGCTATTAGAACCAAGTGGACAGAATGGGTTATTGTTGTGTATTATTATCCAGGCTATTAGAACCATGTGGACAGAATGGGTTATTGTTCTGTATTATCATCCAGGCTATTAGAACCAAGTGGACAGAATGGGTTATTGTTCTGTATTATCATCCAGGCTATTAGAACCAAGTGGACAGAATGTGTTATTGTTCTGTATTATTATCCAGGCTATTAGAACCCAAGGGTTATTGTTGTGTATTATTATCCAGGCTATTAGAACCCAAGGGTTATTGTTGTGTATTATTATCCAGGCTATTAGAACCCAGTGGACAGAATGGGTTATTGTTGTGTATTATTATCCAGGCTATTAGAACCAAGGGGACAGAATGGGTTATTGTTCTGTATTATTATCCAGGCTATTAGAACCCAGTGGACAGAATGGGTTGTTGTTCTGTATTATTATCCAGGCTATTAGAACCATGTGGACAGAATGGGTTATTGTTGTGTATTATTATCCAGGCTATTAGAACCCAAGGGTTATTGTTGTTAATTATTATCCAGGCTATTAGAACCAAGGGGACAGAATGGGTTATTGTTGTGTATTATTATCCAGGCTATTAGAACCAAGTGGACAGAATGGGTTATTGTTGTGTATTATTATCCAGGCTATTAGAACCCAGTGGACAGAATGGGTTATTGTTGTGTATTATTATCCAGGCTATTAGAACCCAGTGGACAGAATGGGTTATTGTTGTGTATTATTATCCAGGCTATTAGAACCCAGTGGACAGAATGGGTTATTGTTGTGTATTATTATCCAGGCTATTAGAACCCAGTGGACAGAATGGGTTATTGTTGTGTATTATTATCATTCGATGATCCTCAGATTTTATGGGACACCCTTTTATTTAAATCAATGCATCTGCATTTGTTTCTCGGTTGAGTAAATCACGTTTAATTTAAAGAAGATGAGAAGAGTTGTTCATGACGTTAGAGATAGACTACTCTCTTCAAAGTCAAGACGGAACTAAATATATTGATAAGACATAACTAAATGTATTGATTAGGCGGAACTAAATGTATTGATAAGACAGAACTAAATGTATTGATAAGACAGAACTAAATGTATTGATAAGACAGAACTAAATTTATTGATAAGACAGAACTAAATGTATTGATAAGACAGAACTAAATGTATTGATAAGACAGAACTAAATGTATTGATACGACAGAAATAAATGTATTGATAAGACAGAACTAAATATATTGATAAGACAGAACTAAATGTATTGATAAGACGGAACTAAATATATTGATAAGACAGAACTAAATGTATTGATAAGACGGAACTAAATGTATTGATAAGACGGAACTAAATGTATTGATAAGACGGAACTAAATGTATTGATAAGACGGAACTAAATGTATTGATAAGACAGAACTAAATGTATTGATAAGACAGAACTAAATGTATTGATAAGACGGAACGAAATGTATTGATAAGACAGAACTAAATGTATTGATACGACAGAAATAAATGTATTGATAAGACAGAACTAAATGTATTGATAAGACGGAACTAAATGTATTGATAAGACGGAACGAAATGTATTGATTAGACAGAACTAAATGTATTGATAAGACAGAACTAAATGTATTGATAAGACGGAACGAAATGTATTGATTAGACAGAACTAAATGTATTGATAAGACGGAACGAAATGTATTGATTAGACAGAACTAAATGTATTGATAAGAC
>NC_074670.1:3351603-3369103 GCF_029448725.1 Salvelinus fontinalis
CAGACACAGTTTCCTACAGCGTCTTCCTGGGTGGCCCACCACTCACTAACCCAGTCAGTCAGCCAGCCAATCACTCAGCCTGCCAGTCTGCCAGTCACCCAGTCGGTCAGCCAGCCAGTCAGTCACCCAGTCTGCCAGCGAGTCAGCAAGCCAGCCAATCTGCCAGTCACCCAGCCAATCAGCCAATCAGCCAGGCAGCCAGTCTGCCAGGCAGCCAGTCTGCCAGCCACACAGCCAGCTAGTCTGCCAGCCAGTCACCCAGCCAATAAGCCAGTCAGCCAGTCTGCCAGATAGTCAATCTGCCAGTCTCCCAGCAAATCAGCCAGTCAGCCAGCCAGGCAGTCTGCCAGCCACACAGCAAGCAAGCCAGCCAGTGAGACAGACTGCCAGCCAGTCACCCAGCCAGTCACTCAGCCAGTCACCCAGCCAATCACCCATCCTCCCAGCCAATCACCAGCCAGCCAGCCAGTCTAACATTCACCCAGTCACCCAGCTAGCCAGCCAGTCATCCAGCCAGCCAGTCACCCAGCCAGTCACCCAGCCAATCACCCCTCCTCCCAGTCAATCACCAGCCAGCCAGCCAGTCTAACAGTCACCCAGTCACCCACTCACCCAGTCACCCAGCCATCCAGTCAGTCAGCCACCCAGCCAATCACCCATCCAACCAGTCAGCCAGCCAGTCACCCAGTCACCAAGCCAATCACCCATCCAACCAGTCAGCCAGCCAGCCAGCCAGTCACCCAGTCACCAAGCCAACCATTCACATACACATCTAGCCAGCCAGTCACCCAGCCAGCCAGATAGCCAGTCACCCAGCCAGCCAGCCAGCCAGTCACACAGCCAATCACCTATCCAGTCAGCCAGTCTGCCAGTCACCCAGCCAGCCAGTCAGCCAGTGACCTAGCCAGTCAGCCAGTCACCCAGCCAGTCAGCCAGTCACCCAGCCAGCCAGTCAGCCAGTCAACCAGCCAGGAAGCCAGAGAGTCAGCCAAGCAGTCAGCAAGTCACCCAGTCACCCAGCCAGTCAGCCAGTCAACCTGCCAGGAAGCCAGCTAGTCACCCAGCCAGCCAGTCAGCGAGGAAGCCAGAGAGTCAGCCAGGCAGTCAGCAAGTCACCCAGCCAGGAAGCCAGAGAGTCAGCAAGGAAGTCACCCAGCCAGGAAGCCAGAGAGTCAGCCAGGCAGTCAGAAAGTCACCCAGCCAGGAAGCCAGAGAGTCAGACAGGCAGTCACCCAGCCAGGAAGTCACCCAGCCAGTCAGCCAGTCAGCCAGGAAGTCACCCAGCCAGTCAGCCAGTCAGCCAGTCAGCCAGGAAGTCACCCAGCCAGGAAGTCGCCCAGCAAGGAAGCCAGAGAGTCAGCCAGGCAGTCACCCAGCCAGTCAGCCAGTCAGCCAGGCAGTCAGCCAGTCAGCCAGGCAGTCACCCAGCCAGTCAGCCAGTCAGCCAGGCAGTCACCCAGCCAGCCAGGCAGTCAGGAAGTCACCCAGCCAGTCAGCCAGTCACCCAGCCAGCCAGTCAGCCAGGCAGTCACCCAGCCAGCCAGGCAGTCAGCCAGTCACCCAGCCAGTCAGCCAGTCAGCCAGGCAGTAAAGAGCAGCATTAAGATGAATAGTACACAGCTGTTTTCCTTGACCACCAACTTCAAAGACAGAGCAGCTTTTCCCCCATAAGAAGGTTTGGTCAAGCAGATCTCCCCCGGTCTGTCGGTCGGCAGGAACTCTTTAACTATTTGGTCAAATGTTTACACTTGATTTAATGGGGGACTTTAATCAAAATACCTCACCCCCCCCCCTTTCCCCCAGACATGCCACAAGTCAAATGTGTGTGGGTGGCACATGCTATTCCGTTGGCATGGCGATGTGTTTGATGTTTGTAAAAAAAAAAAGCTTTTAGGATTTCTGGACTTTTTTCTGCTGTCAGCTTTGGTCACTGTGAATAAAAGCAGCATTTATACCTGACCTCTCCGGGGACTGAGGGTTAGAGAGAGGAGAGAGGAGAGACTGATGGTTAGAGAGGAGAGAGGTTGAGACTGAGGGATAGAGAGAGGAGAGAGGTTGAGACTGAGGGATAGAGAGAGGAGAGAGGTTGAGACTGAGGGTTAGAGAGAGGAGAGAGGTTGAGACTGAGGGATAGAGAGAGGAGAGAGGTTGAGACTGAGGGATAGAGAGAGGAGAGAGGTTGAGACTGAGGGTTAGAGAGGAGAGAGGTTGAGACTGAGGGTTAGAGAGGAGAGAGGTTGAGACTGAGGGTTAGAGAGGAGAGAGGTTGAGACTGAGGGATAGAGAGAGGAGAGAGGTTGAGACTGAGGGATAGAGAGAGGAGAGAGGTTGAGACTGGGGGTTAGAGAGGAGAGAGGTTGAGACTGAGGGATAGAGAGAGGAGAGAGGTTGAGACTGAGGGATAGAGAGAGGAGAGAGGTTGAGACTGAGGGTTAGAGAGAGGAGAGAGGTTGAGACTGAGGGTTAGAGAGAGGAGAGAGGTTGAGACTGGGGGTTAGAGAGGAGAGAGGTTGAGACTGAGGGATAGAGAGAGGAGAGAGGTTGAGACTGAGGGATAGAGAGAGGAGAGAGGTTGAGACTGAGGGATAGAGAGAGGAGAGAGGTTGAGACTGAGGGATAGAGAGAGGAGAGAGGTTGAGACTGAGGGATAGAGAGAGGAGAGAGGTTGAGACTGAGGGTTAGAGAGAGGAGAGAGGTTGAGACTGAGGGTTAGAGAGGAGAGAGGTTGAGACTGAGGGATAGAGAGAGGAGAGAGGTTGAGACTGAGGGATAGAGAGAGGAGAGAGGTTGAGACTGAGGGATAGAGAGAGGAGAGAGGTTGAGACTGAGGGTTAGAGAGGAGAGAGGTTGAGACTGAGGGTTAGAGAGGAGAGAGGTTGAGACTGAGGGTTAGAGAGAGGAGAGAGGTTGAGACTGAGGGTTAGAGAGAGGAGAGAGGTTGAGACTGAGGGTTAGAGAGAGGAGAGAGGTTGAGACTGAGGGATAGAGAGAGGAGAGAGGTTGAGACTGAGGGTTAGAGAGGAGAGAGGTTGAGACTGAGGGTTAGAGAGGAGAGAGGTTGAGACTGAGGGTTAGAGAGGAGAGAGGTTGAGACTGAGGGTTAGAGAGGAGAGAGGTTGATACTGAGCATTAGAGAGGAGAGAGGTTGAGACTGAGGGTTAGAGAGGAGAGAGGTTGAGACTGAGGGTTAGAGAGGAGAGAGGTTGAGACTGATGGTTAGAGAGAGGAGAGGTTGAGACTGAGGGTTAGAGAGGAGAGAGGAGAGACTGATGGTTAGCGAGGAGAGAGGTTGAGACTGAGGGTTAAAGAGAGGAGAGAGGAGAGACTGAGGGTTAGAGAGGAGAGAGGTTGAGACTGAGGGTTAGAGAGAGGAGAGAGGTTGAGACTGATGGTTAGAGAGAGGAGAGAGGTTGAGACTGATGGTTAGAGAGAGGAGAGAGGTTGAGAGGAGAGAGGTTGAGAGGAGAGGTTGAGAGGAGAGAGGTTGAGAATGATGGTTAGAGCGAGGAGAGAGGTTGAGAGGAGAGGTTGAGAGGAGAGAGGTTGAGAGGAGAGAGGTTGAGAGGAGAGAGGTTGAGAATGATGGCTAGAGAGAGGAGAGAGGTTGAGAGGAGAGAGGAGAGACTGAGGGTTAGAGAGGAGAGAGGTTGAGACTGAGGGTTAGAGAGAGGAGAGAGGTTGAGACTGAGGGTTAGAGAGGAGAGAGGTTGAGACTGGGGGTTAGAGAGGAGAGAGGTTGAGACTGAGGGTTAGAGAGGAGAGAGGTTGAGACTGAGGGTTAGAGAGGAGAGAGTTTGAGACTGATGGTTAGAGAGAGGAGAGAGGTTGAGACTGATGGTTAGAGAGAGGAGAGAGGTTGAGAGGAGAGAGGTTGAGAGGAGAGGTTGAGAGGAGAGAGGTTGAGAATGATGGTTAGAGCGAGGAGAGAGGTTGAGAGGAGAGGTTGAGAGGAGAGAGGTTGAGAGGAGAGAGGTTGAGAATGATGGCTAGAGAGAGGAGAGAGGTTGAGAGGAGAGAGGATGAGAGAAGAGAGGTTGAGAGGAGAGAGGTTGAGACTGATGGTTAGAGAGAGGAGAGAGGTTGAGAGGAGAGAGGTTGAGAGGAGAGAGGTTGAGACTGAGGGTTAGAGAGAGGAGAGAGGTTGAGAGGAGAGAGGTTGAGACTGATGGTTAGAGAGAGGAGAGAGGTTGAGAGGAGAGAGGTTGAGACTGATGGTTAGAGAGAGGAGAGAGGTTGAGAGGGGAGAGGTTGAGACTGATGGTTAGAGAGAGGAGAGAGTTCTGGAGGAGAAAGGGCAGATCTCAAGAGAAGAGGCTGGTGGTCGCTGTGGGTCTGTGTGGTAGAGCCCACCAGGCTAGGTTTAAAAACAATTTGAAATATTTCAAATACTTTTAGCTGTGCTTGATTGAGCCTGCCTAGCTCAATGGACCAATAGAATATTCCCAAAAATGCGTACCACGCCCACATGGCACTCCAGGCAGGCTGTAGCAAACACTCAAAGTATTTGAAAGATTTCAAATAGTATTTGTACGGAGGTCTGGTCTGTGAGGTAGTTAGCCTACCTTCCATACCATACATCCCTCAGGGTCAGGTCTGGTCTATGAGAGGCTAGCCCACCTTCCATACCATACATCCCTCAGGGTCAGGTCTGGTCTATGAGGTAGCTAGCCCACCTTCCATAGCATACATCCCTCAGGGTCAGGTCTGGTCTTGTCTGTGAGGTAGCTAGACCACCTTCCATACCATACATCCCTCAGGGTCAGGTCTGGTCTATGAGGTAGCTAGCCCACCTTCCATACCATACATCCCTCACGGTCAGGTCTGGTCTATGAGGTAGCTAGCCCACCTTCCATACCATACATCCCTCAGGGTCAGGTCTGGTCTATGAGGTAGCTAGCCCACCTTCCATACCATACATCCCTCAGGGTCTGGTCTGGTCTGTTAGGTAGCTAGCCCACCTTCCATACCATACATCCCTCAGGGTCTGGTCTGGTCTGTGAGGTAGCTAGCCCACCTTCCATAGCACACATCCCTCAGGGTCAGGTCTGGTCTATGAGGTAGCTAGACCACCTTCCATACCATACATCCCTCAGGGTCTGGTCTGGTCTATGAGGTAGCTAGCCCACCTTCCATACCATACATCCCTCAGGGTCAGGTCTGGTCTGAGAGGTAGCTAGCCCAACTCCCATACCATACATCCCTCAGGGTCAGGTCTGGTCTGGTCTGGTCTATGAGGTAGCTAGCCCACCTTCCATACCATACATCCCTCATGGTCAGGTCTGGTCTATGAGGTAGCTAGCCCACCTTCCATAGCATACATCCCTCAGGGTCAGGTCTGGTCTGGTCTGGTCTATGAGGTAGCTAGACCACCTTCCATACCATACATCCCTCAGGGTCTGGTCTGGTCTATGAGGTAGCTAGACCACCTTCCATACCATACATCCCTCAGGGTCAGGTCTGGTCTGAGGTAGCTAGCCCACCTTCCATACCATACATCCCTCAGGGTCAGGTCTGGTCTATGAGGTAGCTAGACCACCTTCCATACCATACATCCCTCAGTGTCTGGTCTGGTCTATGAGGTAGCTAGCCCACCTTCCATAGCATACATCCCTCAGGGTCTGGTCTGGTCTATGAGGTAGCTAGCCCACCTTCCATAGCATACATCCCTCAGGGTCTGGTCTGGTCTATGAGGTAGCTAGCCCACCTTCCATATCATACATCCCTCAGGGTCTGGTCTGGTCTATGAGGTAGCTAGCCCACCTTCCATATCATACATCCCTCAGGGTCTGGTCTGGTCTATGAGGTAGCTAGCCCACCTTCCATACCATACATCCCTCATGGTCAGGTCTGGTCTATGAGGTAGCTAGCCCACCTTCCATAGCATACATCCCTCATGGTCAGGTCTGGTCTATGAGGTAGCTAGCCCACCTTCCATAGCATACATCCCTCATGGTCAGGTCTGGTCTATGAGGTAGCTAGCCCACCTTCCATAGCATACATCCCTCAGGGTCAGGTCTGGTCTGAGAGGTAGCTAGCCCACCTTCCATACCATACATCCCTCAGGGTCTGGTCTGGTCTGGTCTGGTCTATGAGGTAGCTAGCCCACCTTCCATACCATACATCTCTCAGGATCAGGTCTGGTCTGTGAGGTAGCTAGCCCACCTTCCATAGCATACATCCCTCAGGGTCTGGTCTGGTCTATGAGGTAGCTAGCCCACCTTCCATACCATACATCCCTCAGGGTCAGGTCTGGTCTGGTCTATGAGGTCGCTAGCCCACCTTCCATACCATACATCTGGATAACCAGAGGTGGATGAGAGGAGGGGAAAGGGGAAAAATAATCTCGCTAGCCCTATATGTTATGTGGTGGGCAACGACACTCTGAGAGGGAGAGGCAGAGGGAAGAGAGGGAAGAGAGAGGGAAGAGAGGGAGAGGGAAGAGAGGGAGAGGCAAAGGGAAGAGAGGGAAGAGAGAGGGAAGAGAGGGAGAGGCAGAGGGAAGAGAGGGAGAGGCAGAGGGAAGAGAGGGAAGAGAGGGAAGAGAGAGGGAAGAGAGGGAGAGGCAGAGGGAAGAGAGGGAGAGGCAGAGGGAAGAGAGGGAGAGGCAGAGGGAAGAGAAGGTGAGGCAGAGGGAAGAGAGAGGGAAGAGAGAGGGAAGAGAGGGAGAGGGAAGAGATTGAAGAGAGGGAAGAGAGAGGGAAGAGAGGGAGAGGCAGAGGGAAGAGAGAGGGAAGAGAGAGGGAAGAGAGGGAGAGGGAAGAGATTGAAGAGAGGGAAGAGAGAGGGAAGAGATTGAAGAGAGGGAAGAGAGAGGGAAGAGAGGGAGAGGCATAGGGAAGAGAGGGAGAGGCAGATGGAAGAGAGGGAGAGGCAGAGGGAAGAGAGGGAGAGGCAGAGGGAAGAGAGAGGGAAGAGAGAGGGAAGAGAGGGAGAGGCAGAGGGAAGAGAGGGAGAGGCAGAGGGAAGAGAGGGAGAGGCAGAGGGAAGAGAAGGTGAGGCAGAGGGAAGAGAGGGAAGAGAGAGGGAGGAGAGGGAGAGGCAGAGGGAAGAGAGGGAGAGGCAGATGGAAGAGAGGGAGAGGCAGAGGGAAGAGAGGGAGAGGCAGAGGGAAGAGAGGGAGAGGCAGAGGGAAGAGAGGGAGAGGCAGAGGGAAGAGAGGGAGAGGCAGAAGGAAGAGAGGGGGAAGAGAGGGAAGAGAGGGAGAGGCAGAGGGAAGAGAGAGGGAAGAGAGGGGGAGGCAGAGGGAAGAGAGGGAGAGGCAGAGGGAAAAGAGGGAGAGGCAGAGGGAAGAGAGGGAGAGGCAGAGGGAAGAGAGGGAGAGGCAGAGGGAAGAGAGGGAGAGGCAGAGGGAAGAGAAGGTGAGGCAGAGGGAAGAGAGGGAGAGGCAGAGGGAAGAGAGGGAGAGGCAGAGGGAAGAGAGGGAGAGGCAGAGGGAAGAGAGGGAGAGGCAGAGGGAAGAGAGGGAAGAGAGGGGGAGGCAGAAGGAAGAGAGGGAGAGGCAGAGGGAAGAGAGGGAGAGGCAGAGGGAAGAGAGGGAAGAGAGAGGGAAGAGAGAGGGAAGAGAGAGGGAAGAGAGGGAGAGGCAGAAGGAAGAGAGGGAGAGGCAGGGGGAAGAGAGGGAGAGGCAGAGGGAAGAGAGGGAGAGGCAGAGGGAAGAGAGGGAGAGGCAGGGGGAAGAGAGGGAGAGGCAGAGGGAAGAGAGGCAGAGGGAAGAGAGGCAGAGGGAAGAGAGAGGGAAGAGAGAGGGAAGAGAGAGGGAAGAGAGAGGGAAGAGAGAGGGAAGAGAGAGGGAAGAGAGAGGGAAGAGAGAGGGAAGAGAGGGAGAGGCAGAGGGAAGAGAGAGAGAAGAGAGAGGGAAGAGAGAGGGAAGAGAGGGAGAGGCAGAGGGAAGAGAGGGAAGAGAGGGAGAGGCAGAGGGAAGAGAGGGAGAGGCAGAGGGAAGAGAGGGAGAGGCAGAGGGAAGAGAGGGAGAGGCAGAGGGAGGAGAGGGAGAGGCAGAGGGAGGAGAGGGAGAGGCAGAGGGAAGAGAGGGAGAGGCAGAGGGAAGAGAGGGAGAGGCAGAGGGAGGAGAGGGAGAGGCAGAGGGAAGAGAGGGAGAGGCAGAGGGAAGAGAAGGTGAGGCAGAGGGAAGAGAGGGAAGAGAGAGGGAAGAGAGGGAGAGGCAGAGGGAAGAGAGGGAGAGGCAGAGGGAAGAGAAGGTGAGGCAGAGGGAAGAGAGGGAGAGGCAGAGGGAAGAGAGGGAGAGGCAGAGGGAAGAGAGGGAGAGGCAGAGGGAGGAGAGGGAGAGGCAGAGGGAAGAGAGGGAGAGGCAGAGGGAAGAGAGGGAGAGGCAGAGGGAAGAGAGGGAGAGGCAGAGGGAGGAGAGGGAGAGGCAGAGGGAAGAGAGGGAGAGGCAGAGGGAAGAGAAGGTGAGGCAGAGGGAAGAGAAGGTGAGGCAGAGGGAAGAGAGAGGGAAGAGAGAGGGAAGAGAGGGAGAGGGAAGAGATTGAAGAGAGGGAAGAGAGAGGGAAGAGATTGAAGAGAGGGAAGAGAGAGGGAAGAGAGGGAGAGGCATAGGGAAGAGAGGGAGAGGCAGAGGGAAGAGAGGGAAGAGAGAGGGAGGAGAGGGAGAGGCAGAGGGAAGAGAGGGAGAGGCAGAGGGAAGAGAGGGAGAGGCAGAGGGAAGAGAGAGGGAAGAGAGAGGGAAGAGAGGGAGAGGCAGAGGGAAGAGAGGGAGAGGCAGAGGGAAGAGAGGGAGAGGCAGAGGGAAGAGAAGGTGAGGCAGAGGGAAGAGAGGGAAGAGAGAGGGAGGAGAGGGAGAGGCAGAGGGAAGAGAGGGAGAGGCAGATGGAAGAGAGGGAGAGGCAGAGGGAAGAGAGAGGGAAGAGAGAGGGAAGAGAGAGGGAAGAGAGGGAGAGGCAGAGGGAAGAGAGGGAGAGGCAGAGGGAAGAGAGGGAGAGGGAGAGGGAAGAGAGGGAGAGGCAGATGGAAGAGAGGGAGAGGCAGAGGGAAGAGAGGGAGAGGCAGAAGGAAGAGAGGGAGAGGCAGAGGGAAGAGAGGGAGAGGCAGAAGGAAGAGAGGGGGAAGAGAGAGGGAAGAGAGGGAGAGGCAGAGGGAAGAGAGGGAAGAGAGAGGGAAGAGAGGGAGAGGCAGAGGGAAGAGAGGGAGAGGCAGAGGGAAGAGAGAGGGAAGAGAGGGAGAGGCAGAGGGAAGAGAGAGGGAAGAGAGAGGGAAGAGAGGGAGAGGCAGAGGGAAGAGAGAGGGAAGAGAGAGGGAAGAGAGAGGGAAGAGAGGGAGAGGCAGAAGGAAGAGAGGGAAGAGAGGGAAGAGAGAGGGAAGAGAGGGAGAGGCAGAGGGAAGAGAGGGAGAGGCAGAGGGAAGAGAGGGAGAGGCAGAGGGAAGAGAAGGTGAGGCAGAGGGAAGAGAGAGGGAAGAGAGAGGGAAGAGAGGGAGAGGGAAGAGATTGAAGAGAGGGAAGAGAGAGGGAAGAGAGGGAGAGGCAGAGGGAAGAGAGAGGGAAGAGAGAGGGAAGAGAGGGAGAGGGAAGAGATTGAAGAGAGGGAAGAGAGAGGGAAGAGATTGAAGAGAGGGAAGAGAGAGGGAAGAGAGGGAGAGGCATAGGGAAGAGAGGGAGAGGCAGATGGAAGAGAGGGAGAGGCAGAGGGAAGAGAGGGAGAGGCAGAGGGAAGAGAGAGGGAAGAGAGAGGGAAGAGAGGGAGAGGCAGAGGGAAGAGAGGGAGAGGCAGAGGGAAGAGAGGGAGAGGCAGAGGGAAGAGAAGGTGAGGCAGAGGGAAGAGAGGGAAGAGAGAGGGAGGAGAGGGAGAGGCAGAGGGAAGAGAGGGAGAGGCAGATGGAAGAGAGGGAGAGGCAGAGGGAAGAGAGGGAGAGGCAGAGGGAAGAGAGGGAGAGGCAGAGGGAAGAGAGGGAGAGGCAGAGGGAAGAGAGGGAGAGGCAGAAGGAAGAGAGGGGGAAGAGAGGGAAGAGAGGGAGAGGCAGAGGGAAGAGAGAGGGAAGAGAGGGGGAGGCAGAGGGAAGAGAGGGAGAGGCAGAGGGAAAAGAGGGAGAGGCAGAGGGAAGAGAGGGAGAGGCAGAGGGAAGAGAGGGAGAGGCAGAGGGAAGAGAGGGAGAGGCAGAGGGAAGAGAAGGTGAGGCAGAGGGAAGAGAGGGAGAGGCAGAGGGAAGAGAGGGAGAGGCAGAGGGAAGAGAGGGAGAGGCAGAGGGAAGAGAGGGAGAGGCAGAGGGAAGAGAGGGAAGAGAGGGGGAGGCAGAAGGAAGAGAGGGAGAGGCAGAGGGAAGAGAGGGAGAGGCAGAGGGAAGAGAGGGAAGAGAGAGGGAAGAGAGAGGGAAGAGAGAGGGAAGAGAGGGAGAGGCAGAAGGAAGAGAGGGAGAGGCAGGGGGAAGAGAGGGAGAGGCAGAGGGAAGAGAGGGAGAGGCAGAGGGAAGAGAGGGAGAGGCAGGGGGAAGAGAGGGAGAGGCAGAGGGAAGAGAGGCAGAGGGAAGAGAGGCAGAGGGAAGAGAGAGGGAAGAGAGAGGGAAGAGAGAGGGAAGAGAGAGGGAAGAGAGAGGGAAGAGAGAGGGAAGAGAGAGGGAAGAGAGAGGGAAGAGAGGGAGAGGCAGAGGGAAGAGAGAGAGAAGAGAGAGGGAAGAGAGAGGGAAGAGAGGGAGAGGCAGAGGGAAGAGAGGGAAGAGAGGGAGAGGCAGAGGGAAGAGAGGGAGAGGCAGAGGGAAGAGAGGGAGAGGCAGAGGGAAGAGAGGGAGAGGCAGAGGGAGGAGAGGGAGAGGCAGAGGGAGGAGAGGGAGAGGCAGAGGGAAGAGAGGGAGAGGCAGAGGGAAGAGAGGGAGAGGCAGAGGGAGGAGAGGGAGAGGCAGAGGGAAGAGAGGGAGAGGCAGAGGGAAGAGAAGGTGAGGCAGAGGGAAGAGAGGGAAGAGAGAGGGAAGAGAGGGAGAGGCAGAGGGAAGAGAGGGAGAGGCAGAGGGAAGAGAAGGTGAGGCAGAGGGAAGAGAGGGAGAGGCAGAGGGAAGAGAGGGAGAGGCAGAGGGAAGAGAGGGAGAGGCAGAGGGAGGAGAGGGAGAGGCAGAGGGAAGAGAGGGAGAGGCAGAGGGAAGAGAGGGAGAGGCAGAGGGAAGAGAGGGAGAGGCAGAGGGAGGAGAGGGAGAGGCAGAGGGAAGAGAGGGAGAGGCAGAGGGAAGAGAAGGTGAGGCAGAGGGAAGAGAAGGTGAGGCAGAGGGAAGAGAGAGGGAAGAGAGAGGGAAGAGAGGGAGAGGGAAGAGATTGAAGAGAGGGAAGAGAGAGGGAAGAGATTGAAGAGAGGGAAGAGAGAGGGAAGAGAGGGAGAGGCATAGGGAAGAGAGGGAGAGGCAGAGGGAAGAGAGGGAAGAGAGAGGGAGGAGAGGGAGAGGCAGAGGGAAGAGAGGGAGAGGCAGAGGGAAGAGAGGGAGAGGCAGAGGGAAGAGAGAGGGAAGAGAGAGGGAAGAGAGGGAGAGGCAGAGGGAAGAGAGGGAGAGGCAGAGGGAAGAGAGGGAGAGGCAGAGGGAAGAGAAGGTGAGGCAGAGGGAAGAGAGGGAAGAGAGAGGGAGGAGAGGGAGAGGCAGAGGGAAGAGAGGGAGAGGCAGATGGAAGAGAGGGAGAGGCAGAGGGAAGAGAGAGGGAAGAGAGAGGGAAGAGAGAGGGAAGAGAGGGAGAGGCAGAGGGAAGAGAGGGAGAGGCAGAGGGAAGAGAGGGAGAGGGAGAGGGAAGAGAGGGAGAGGCAGATGGAAGAGAGGGAGAGGCAGAGGGAAGAGAGGGAGAGGCAGAAGGAAGAGAGGGAGAGGCAGAGGGAAGAGAGGGAGAGGCAGAAGGAAGAGAGGGGGAAGAGAGAGGGAAGAGAGGGAGAGGCAGAGGGAAGAGAGGGAAGAGAGAGGGAAGAGAGGGAGAGGCAGAGGGAAGAGAGGGAGAGGCAGAGGGAAGAGAGAGGGAAGAGAGGGAGAGGCAGAGGGAAGAGAGAGGGAAGAGAGAGGGAAGAGAGGGAGAGGCAGAGGGAAGAGAGAGGGAAGAGAGAGGGAAGAGAGAGGGAAGAGAGGGAGAGGCAGAAGGAAGAGAGGGAGAGGCAGAGGGAAGAGAGGGAGAGGCAGAGGGAAGAGAGGGAGAGGCAGAAGGAAGAGAAGGGGAAGAGAGGGAGAGGCAGAGGGAAGAGAGAGGGAAGAGAGAGGGAAGAGAGGGAGAGGCAGAAGGAAGAGAGGGAGAGACAGAGGGAAGAGAGGGAGAGGCAGAGTGAAGAGAGGGAAAGGCAGATGGAAGAGAGGGAGAGGCAGAGGGAAGAGAGAGGGAAGAGAGAGGGAAGAGAGGGAGAGGCAGAAGGAAGAGAGGGAGAGGCAGAGGGAAGAGAGGGAGAGGCAGAGGGAAGAGAGGGAGAGGCAGAAGGAAGAGAAGGGGAAGAGAGGGAGAGGCAGAGGGAAGAGAGGGAGAGGCAGAGGGAAGAGAGGGAGAGGCAGAGGGAAGAGAGGGAGAGGCAGAGGGAAGAGAGGGAAGAGAGAGGGAGGAGAGGGAGAGGCAGAGGGAAGAGAAGGTGAGGCAGAGGGAAGAGAGGGAAGAGAGAGGGAGGAGAGGGAGAGGCAGAGGGAAGAGAAGGTGAGGCAGAGGGAAGAGAGGGAGAGGCAGAGGGAAGAGAGGGAGAGGCAGAGGGAAGAGAGGGAGAGGCAGAGGGAAGAGAGAGGGAAGAGAGAGGGAAGAGAGGGAGAGGCAGAGGGAAGAGAGGGAGAGGCAGAGGGAAGAGAGGGAGAGGCAGAGGGAAGAGAGGGAGAGGCAGAGGGAAGAGAAGGTGAGGCAGAGGGAAGAGAGGGAGAGGCAGAGGGAAGAGAGGGAAGAGAGGGAGAGGCAGAGGGAAGAGAGGGGGAAGAGAGAGGGAAGAGAGAGGGAAGAGACGGAGAGGCAGAGGGAAGAGAGGGGGAAGAGAGAGGGAAGAGAGAGGGAAGAGAGGGAGAGGCAGAGGGAGGAGAGGGAGAGGCAGAGGGAAGAGAGGGAGAGGCAGAGGGAAGAGAGGGAGAGGCAGAGGGAAGAGAGGGAGAGGCAGAGGGAGGAGAGGGAGAGGCAGAGGGAAGAGAGGGAGAGGCAGAGGGAAGAGAAGGTGAGGCAGAGGGAAGAGAAGGTGAGGCAGAGGGAAGAGAGAGGGAAGAGAGAGGGAAGAGAGGGAGAGGGAAGAGATTGAAGAGAGGGAAGAGAGAGGGAAGAGATTGAAGAGAGGGAAGAGAGAGGGAAGAGAGGGAGAGGCATAGGGAAGAGAGGGAGAGGCAGAGGGAAGAGAGGGAAGAGAGAGGGAGGAGAGGGAGAGGCAGAGGGAAGAGAGGGAGAGGCAGAGGGAAGAGAGGGAGAGGCAGAGGGAAGAGAGAGGGAAGAAAGGGAGAGGCAGAGGGAAGAGAGGGAGAGGCAGAGGGAAGAGAGGGAGAGGCAGAGGGAAGAGAAGGTGAGGCAGAGGGAAGAGAGGGAAGAGAGAGGGAGGAGAGGGAGAGGCAGAGGGAAGAGAGGGAGAGGCAGATGGAAGAGAGGGAGAGGCAGAGGGAAGAGAGAGGGAAGAGAGAGGGAAGAGAGAGGGAAGAGAGGGAGAGGCAGAGGGAAGAGAGGGAGAGGCAGAGGGAAGAGAGGGAGAGGGAGAGGGAAGAGAGGGAGAGGCAGATGGAAGAGAGGGAGAGGCAGAGGGAAGAGAGGGAGAGGCAGAAGGAAGAGAGGGAGAGGCAGAGGGAAGAGAGGGAGAGGCAGAAGGAAGAGAGGGGGAAGAGAGAGGGAAGAGAGGGAGAGGCAGAGGGAAGAGAGGGAAGAGAGAGGGAAGAGAGGGAGAGGCAGAGGGAAGAGAGGGAGAGGCAGAGGGAAGAGAGAGGGAAGAGAGGGAGAGGCAGAGGGAAGAGAGAGGGAAGAGAGAGGGAAGAGAGGGAGAGGCAGAGGGAAGAGAGAGGGAAGAGAGAGGGAAGAGAGAGGGAAGAGAGGGAGATGCAGAAGGAAGAGAGGGAGAGGCAGAGGGAAGAGAGGGAGAGGCAGAGGGAAGAGAGGGAGAGGCAGAAGGAAGAGAAGGGGAAGAGAGGGAGAGGCAGAGGGAAGAGAGAGGGAAGAGAGAGGGAAGAGAGGGAGAGGCAGAAGGAAGAGAGGGAGAGACAGAGGGAAGAGAGGGAGAGGCAGAGGGAAGAGAGGGAAAGGCAGATGGAAGAGAGGGAGACGCAGAGGGAAGAGAGAGGGAAGAGAGAGGGAAGAGAGGGAGAGGCAGAGGGAAGAGAGAGGGAAGAGAGAGGGAAGAGAGGGAGAGGCAGAAGGAAGAGAGGGAGAGGCAGAGGGAAGAGAGGGAGAGGCAGAGGGAAGAGAGGGAGAGGCAGAAGGAAGAGAAGGGGAAGAGAGGGAGAGGCAGAGGGAAGAGAGGGAGAGGCAGAGGGAAGAGAGGGAGAGGCAGAGGGAAGAGAGGGAGAGGCAGAGGGAAGAGAGGGAAGAGAGAGGGAGGAGAGGGAGAGGCAGAGGGAAGAGAAGGTGAGGCAGAGGGAAGAGAGGGAAGAGAGAGGGAGGAGAGGGAGAGGCAGAGGGAAGCGAAGGTGAGGCAGAGGGAAGAGAGGGAGAGGCAGAGGGAAGAGAGGGAGAGGCAGAGGGAAGAGAGGGAGAGGCAGAGGGAAGAGAGAGGGAAGAGAGAGGGAAGAGAGGGAGAGGCAGAGGGAAGAGAGGGAGAGGCAGAGGGAAGAGAGGGAGAGGCAGAGGGAAGAGAGGGAGAGGCAGAGGGAAGAGAAGGTGAGGCAGAGGGAAGAGAGGGAGAGGCAGAGGGAAGAGAGGGAGAGGCAGAGGGAAGAGAGGGAAGAGAGGGAGAGGCAGAGGGAAGAGAGGGGGAAGAGAGAGGGAAGAGAGAGGGAAGAGAGGGAGAGGCAGAGGGAAGAGAGGGAGAGGCAGAGGGAAGAGAGGGAGAGGCAGAGGGAAGAGAAGGTGAGGCAGAGGGAAGAGAGAGGGAAGAGAGGGAGAGGCAGAGGGAAGAGAGGGAAGAGAGAGGGAAGAGAGGGAGAGGCAGAGGGAAGAGAGGGAGAGGCAGAGGGAAGAGAGGGAGAGAGAGGGAAGAGAGGGAGAGGCAGAGGGAAGAGAGGGAGAGGCAGAGGGAAGAGAGAGGGAAGAGAGAGGGAAGAGAGAGGGAAGAGAGAGGGAAGAGAGGGAGAGGCAGAGGGAAGAGAGGGAGAGGCAGAGGGAAGAGAGGGAGAGGCAGAGGGAAGAGAGGGAGAGGCAGAGGGAAGAGAAGGTGAGGCAGAGGGAAGAGAGGGAGAGGCAGAGGGAAGAGAGGGAGAGGCAGAGGGAAGAGAAGGTGAGGCAGAGGGAAGCGAGGGAGAGGCAGAGGGAAGAGAGGGAAGAGAGGTAGAGGCAGAGGGAAGAGAAGGTGAGGCAGTGGGAAGAGAGGGAGAGGCAGAGGGAAGAGAAGGTGAGGCAGAGGGAAGAGAGGGAGAGGCAGAGGGAAGAGAGGGAAGAGAGGGAGAGGCAGAGGGAAGAGAGGGGGAAGAGAGAGGGAAGAGAGAGGGAAGAGAGGGAGAGGCAGAGGGAAGAGAGGGAGAGGCAGAGGGAAGAGAGGGAGAGGCAGAGGGAAGAGAAGGTGAGGCAGAGGGAAGAGAGAGGGAAGAGAGGGAGAGGCAGAGGGAAGAGAGGGAAGAGAGAGGGAAGAGAGGGAGAGGCAGAGGGAAGAGAGGGAGAGGCAGAGGGAAGAGAGAGGGAAGAGAGAGGGAAGAGAGGGAGAGGCAGAGGGAAGAGAGGGAGAGGCAGAGGGAAGAGAGGGAGAGGCAGAGGGAAGAGAGAGGGAAGAGAGGGAAGAGAGGGAGAGGCAGAGGGAAGAGAGGGAGAGGCAGAGGGAAGAGAGGGAGAGGCAGAGGGAAGAGAGGGAGAGGCAGAGGGAAGAGAGGGAGAGGCAGAGGGAAGAGAGAGGGAAGAGAGGGAAGAGAGGGAAGAGAGGGAAGAGAGGGGGAAGAGAGGGAGAGGCAGAGGGAAGAGAGAGGGAAGAGAGGGAAGAGAGGGAAGAGAGGGAAGAGAGAGGGAAGAGAGGGAGAGGCAGAGGGAAGAGAGGGGGAAGAGAGGGAAGAGAGGGAGAGGCAGAGGGAAGAGAGGGAAGAGAGGGAAGAGAGGGAAGAGAGGGAGAGGCAGAGGGAAGAGAGGGAAGAGAGGGGGAAGAGAGGGAAGAGAGGGGGAAGAGAGGGAAGAGAGGGGGAAGAGAGGGAAGAGAGGGAGAGGCAGAGGGAAGAGAGGGAGAGGCAGAGGGAAGAGAGGGAGAGGCAGAGGGAAGAGAGGGAGAGGCGGAGGGAAGAGAGGGAGAGGCAGAGGGAAGAGAGGGAGAGGCGGAGGGAAGAGAGGGAGAGAGGGAGAGGCAGGAGTTACATGTTCAAATACTTCACTTTTGTTGTTGTTGTTGTTGTTGTTGTTGTTGTAGATTATTGACACTTTAAAGTTGATCTTCAATGACTAACGTGAATATTGTGGTTTTATCTACAGATAGTCCTACGCATAGTGTTTCCTGATTGAACTCACAGATTGTAGTAAAGAGAGAAAGTGATCAACTCTTTAGAGGTATGTAGGGCCAACATGATTCAGATTGTATGTCACAGAACCACAGGACATTTTTAGCAGGAGCACCACCGGTTCATTGAACAGCTCGTGACAGGAAGAGAGAACACAGGGGCAAGGTGTACTGTTTTCCAGGCCTCGTGAATGGGCTCTTTGAGAACCTAGGCCAGCAGGTGCGGTCCACTACATGAGCGATAGTCAGGTTCAGGAGGGAACACTATAGCAAAATGTTTTCAAATGGCAAGCTTAAATATCTGTTCTTATTAGATAAGTATTTGGCAAATGTATTTGACCCAGGTCTGCTGCTGTACGTTTAAATATACTACATATTCTGATCAATATACTACAGCTTCTGATCAATATACTACAGCTTCTGATCAATATACTACAGCTTCTGATCAATATACCACAGCTTCTGATCAATATACTGCAGCTTCTGATCAATATACTACAGCTTCTGATCAATATACTGCAGCTTCTGATCAATAGACTACAGCTTCTGATCAATATACTACAGCTTCTGATCAATATACTACAGCTTCTGATCAATAGACTACAGCTTCTGATCAATATACTACAGCTTCTGATCAATATACTGCAGCTTCTGATCAATAGACTACAGCTTCTGATCAATATACTACAGCTTCTGATCAATATACTACAGCTTCTGATCAATATACTACAGCTTCTGATCAATATACTACAGCTTCTGATCAATATACTACAGCTTCTGATCAATATACTGCAGCTTCTGATCAATAGACTACAGCTTCTGATCAATATACTACAGCTTCTGATCAATATACTACAGCTTCTGATCAATAGACTACAGCTTCTGATCAATATACTACAGCTTCTGATCAATATACTACAGCTTCTGATCAATATACTACAGCTTCTGATCAATTAACTGCAGCTTCTGATCAATATACTGCATCTTCTGATCAATAGACTACAGCTTCTGATCAATATACGGCAGCTTCTGAT
>NC_074670.1:3374103-3384709 GCF_029448725.1 Salvelinus fontinalis
AATTCAATGAAGGCGGGTGCCTGAGGTGATCACGCCGTTAGAAGTGACTATTGACTCTGTTACATCACAGCCAGACCATCTGGAGAACAGCTTGTGGCTTGAAGTCACTTCAATATTTTATGATTCTATTCGGTCTTTTCTCCTCGAGCTCATTCACATGGAAGTGGATTTACTGTTTTTTCAAACATTTTATTGTTAAGACAGAATGTCACTTTTTTTGGTTGTTGTAAACTTTTTCTGTAAAAAAAGAAAAAAAACCTAGTCACCTCTGGCCCTTTAAACTGATATTGGCTAGAGGTGACTACCTCACCTCACCTTTAAACTGATATTGGCTAGAGGTGACTACCTCACCTCACCTTTAAACTGATATTGGCTAGAGGTGACTACCTCACCTCACCTTTAAACTGATATTGGCTAGAGGTGACTACCTCGCCTCACCTTTAAACTGATATTGGCTAGAGTGACTACCTCACCTCACCTTTAAACTGATATTGAGTTGGAATTAAGGCAGATTCCTTCAGCCAGTCAAGCAAGCAAGTGAACACACACACACACACACACACACACACACACACACACACACACACACACACACACACACACACACACACACACACACACACACACACTGGATGACCCCAGTTCTCACAGACATGTGTGTGTCTGTGTAGACAGGACTACCAGTGTGTGTAGACAGGACTACCAGTGTGTGTAGACAGGACTACCAGTGTGTGTAGACAGGACTACCAGTGTGTGTAGACAGGACTACCAGTCTGTGTAGACAGGACTACCAGTGTGTGTAGACAGGACTACCAGTCTGTGTAGACAGGACTACCAGTCTGTGTAGACAGGACTACCAGTCTGTGTAGACAGGACTACCAGTCTGTGTAGACAGGACTACCAGTCTGTGTAGACAGGACTACCAGTCTGTGTAGACAGGACTACCAGTCTGTGTAGACAGGACTACCAGTCTGTGTAGACAGGACTACCAGTCTGTGTAGACAGGACTACCAGTCTGTGTAGACAGGACTACCAGTCTGTGTAGACAGGACTACCAGTCTGTGTAGACAGGACTACCAGTCTGTGTAGACAGGACTACCAGTCTGTGTAGACAGGACTACCAGTCTGTGTAGACAGGACTACCAGTCTGTGTAGACAGGACTACCAGTCAGTATGTGACGTAGACCAGGTGTTTCTTCCTCAATTACCTCCTGCCTCATCCTGAAACCGCCATCTGACACAATTTTCCAGATTTACATGCGATGGCTGACCTGTCAATCAGGCTGATTGGTAACTAATGAGGATCCTGGAAAACTGAGATACACCATCTACCAGGATTATCAACAACTAACTCCCATAGCTGCACACACACACACACACACACACACACACACACACACACACACACACACACACACACACACACACACACACACACACACACACACACACACACACACACACACACACACACACACGCAAGCGCACACACGCGCACGCCCACACACAGACACACATCCCCCATCTGAATGCTTTGAGCGGAGGTCCTGCTTGGCGTCAGTAAGAAGGTGAGGTAACACACCCTGCGGAGATTGGAATTTGAGCCACAGGTAGCTATTCAACTGCTGCAGCAGGGGCTCCGTGTGAGTTATATCACAGTAGTCAGCCACTGCCTGGGAAATATGCTTTAGTGCTGAGAATGTTCCCTACGTTTCAGTCATTACTGGGAACGTTCCCTACATTTCAGTCACTGTCTGGTAAATATGGTTAGTGCTGAGAATGTTCCCTACGTTTCAGTCAGTACTGGGAATGTTCCCTACGTTTCACTCAGTACTGGGAATGTTCCCTGCGTTTCAGTCAGTACTGGGAATGTTCCCTGCGTTTCAGTCAGTACTGGGAATGTTCCCTACGTTTCACTCAGTACTGGGAATGTTCCCTGCGTTTCAGTCAGAACTGGGAATGTTCCCTACGTTTCAGTCAGAACTGGGAATGTTCCCTACGTTTCAGTCAGTACTGGGAATGTTCCCTGCGTTTCAGTCAGAACTGGGAATGTTCCCTGCGTTTCAGTCAGAACTGGGAATGTTCCCTGCGTTTCAGTCAGAACTGGGAATGTTCCCTGCGTTTCAGTCAGAACTGGGAATGTTTCCTGCGTTTCAGTCAGAACTGGGAATGTTCCCTGCGTTTCAGTCAATACTGGGAATGTTCCCTGCGTTTCAGTCAGAACTGGGAATGTTCCCTGCGTTTCAGTCAATACTGGGAATGTTCCCTGCGTTTCAGCACACTGTCTGGTAAATATGGTTCAGGGAATGTTTCCTACGATATGTTATTCTCAGAGTGAAGTGGCCTCCAACACTGCTTGTATTGAAGCCTGTTATGCAAAAACAATATTTTATATGGTAAGCATTTATGGGCTTATAAATGATTTTCGAAGCATCTTTGAAAGGCTTATGAAGGCTCTATGAAAGGTCTTTAAAGCCTTTATAATTGAGACCTGATCTTTTTTTCCCCATGTTCTCAGATAAATATTTTGTTTAAATGAATCACGATATCCAGATCGTGTCCCTGCATGTGAATATTATCTCATTATATTCCTGGTAAATATCCCCAGTATTTTACAGCTGTTCTGTTCTGCCAAAGTCACTATTAGTTCTCCTCCCCAGTAAGTGTCTAACTGTCCTCAGGCCTCCAGCTGCTGAGCTCCGTGACCCTGTGTGTCCTGACACAGCTAGCCCAACAGAGAACTCTGTTTTTGGGCCAGGCTCCAGCTCCCTGACTCCTGGGAGGTCTCTCTCTCTTCCAGACCTCCACTGATCCCACATAGCAAAAGGAGTTTTAGTCATGTTCGCTCTGTGTAGTACAGGATATCAGGATATCAGGATATCCACTGTAGGGGCTATAGTACAGGATAGCAGGATATCAGGATATCCACTGTAGGGGCTATAGTACAGGATATCAGGATATCAGGATATCCACTGTAGGGGCTATAGTACAGGATAGCAGGATATCGACTGTAGGGGCTATACTACAGGATATCAGGATATCAGGATATCTACTGTAGGGGCTATAGTACAGGATATCGACTGTAGGGGCTATAGTACAGGATATCCTGATATCTACTGTAGGGGCTATAGTACAGGATATCAGGATATCAGGATATCTACTGTAGGGGCTATAGTACAGGATATCAGGATATCAGGATATCTACTGTAGGGGCTATAGTACAGGATATCTACTGTAGGGGCTATAGTACAGGATATCAGGATATCTACTATAGGGGCTATAGTACAGGATATCAGGATATCTACTGTAGGGGCTATAGTACAGGATATCAGGATATCAGGATATCTACTGTAGGGGCTATAGTACAGGATATCAGGATATCTACTGTAGGGGCTATAGTACAGGATATCAGGATATCTACTGTAGGGGCTATAGTACAGGATATCAGGATATCAGGATATCTACTGTAGGGGCTATACTACAGGATATCAGGATATCAGGATATCTACTGTAGGGGCTATAGTACAGGATATCAGGATATCTACTGTAGGGGCTATAGTACAGGATATCAGGATATCAGGATATCTACTGTAGGGGCTATAGTACAGGATATCAGGATATCTACTGTAGGGGCTATAGTACAGGATATCAGGATATCAGGATATCTACTGTAGGGGCTATAGTACAGGATATCAGGATATCAGGATATCTACTGTAGGGGCTATAGTACAGGATATCAGGATATCAGGATATCTACTGTAGGGGCTATAGTACAGGATATCAGGATATCTACTGTAGGGGCTATACTACAGGATATCAGGATATCAGGATATCTACTGTAGGGGCTATAGTACAGGATATCAGGATATCAGGATATCTACTGTAGGGGCTATACTACAGGATATCAGGATATCAGGATATCTACTGTAGGGGCTATAGTACAGGATATCAGGATATCCACTGTAGGGGCTATAGTACAGGATATCAGGATATCAGGATATCTACTGTAGGGGCTATAGTACAGGATATCAGGATATCAGGATATCTACTGTAGGGGCTATACTACAGGATATCAGGATATCAGGATATCTACTGTAGGGGCTATAGTACAGGATATCAGGATATCGACTGTAGGGGCTATAGTACAGGATATCAGGATATCAGGATATCTACTGTAGGGGCTATAGTACAGGATATCAGGATATCTACTGTAGGGGCTATAGTACAGGATATCAGGATATCCACTGTAGGGGCTATAGTACAGGATATCAGGATATCCACTGTAGGGGCTATAGTACAGGATATCAGGATATCTACTGTAGGGGCTATAGTACAGGATATCAGGATATCTACTGTAGGGGCTATAGTACAGGATATCAGGATATCTACTGTAGGGGCTATAGTACAGGATATCAGGATATCTACTGTAGGGGCTATAGTACAGGATATCAGGATATCTACTGTAGGGGCTATAGTACAGGATATCAGGATATCTACTGTAGGGGCTATAGTACAGGATATCAGGATGTCAGGATATCTACTGTAGGGGCTATAGTACAGGATATCCTGATATCTACTGTAGGGGCTATAGTACAGGATATCAGGATATCCTGATATCTACTGTAGGGGCTATAGTACAGGATATCAGGATATCAGGATATCTACTGTAGGGGCTATAGTACAGGATATCAGGATATCTACTGTAGGGGCTATAGTACAGGATATCAGGATATCTACTGTAGGGGCTATAGTACAGGATATCAGGATATCAGGATATCTACTGTAGGGGCTATAGTACAGGATATCAGGATATCTACTGTAGGGGCTATAGTACAGGATATCAGGATATCTACTGTAGGGGCTATAGTACAGGATATCAGGATATCAGGATATCTACTGTAGGGGCTATAGTACAGGATATCAGGATATCAGGATATCTACTGTAGGGGCTATAGTACAGGATATCAGGATATCTACTGTAGGGGCTATAGTACAGGATATCAGGATATCTACTGTAGGGGCTATAGTACAGGATATCAGGATATCTACTGTAGGGGCTATAGTACAGGATATCAGGATATCTACTGTAGGGGCTATAGTACAGGATATCAGGATATCAGGATATCCACTGTAGGGGCTATAGTACAGGATATCAGGAAATCTACTATAGGGGCTATAGTACAGGATATCAGGATATCTACTATAGGGGCTATAGTACAGGATATCAGGATATCTACTGTAGAGGCTATAGTACAGAATATCAGGATATCTACTGTAGGGGCTATAGTACAGGATATCAGGATATCTACTGTAGGGGCTATAGTACAGGATATCAGGATATCAGGATATCTACTGTAGGGGCTATAATACAGGATATCAGGATATCTACTGTAGGGGCTATAGTACAGGATATCAGGATATCAGGATATCTACTGTAGGGGCTATAGTACAGGATATCAGGATATCAGGATATCTACTGTAGGGGCTATAGTACAGGATATCAGGATATCTACTGTAGGGGCTATAGTTCAGGATATCAGGATATCAGGATATCTACTGTAGGGGCTATAGTACAGGATATCAGGATATCAGGATATCTACTGTAGGGGCTATAGTACAGGATATCAGGATATCCACTGTAGGGGCTATAGTACAGGATATCAGGATATCAGGATATCTACTGTAGGGGCTATAATACAGGATATCAGGATATCTACTGTAGGGGCTATAGTACAGGATATCAGGATATCAGGATATCTACTGTAGGGGCTATAGTACAGGATATCAGGATATCTACTGTAGGGGCTATAGTACAGGATATCAGGATATCTACTATAGGGGCTATAGTACAGGATATCAGGATATCTACTGTAGGGGCTATAGTACAGGATATCAGGATATCAGGATATCTACTGTAGGGGCTATAGTACAGGATATCAGGATATCTACTGTAGGGGCTATAGTACAGGATATCAGGATATCAGGATATCTACTGTAGGGGCTATAGTACAGGATATCAGGATATCAGGATATCTACTGTAGGGGCTATAATACAGGATATCAGGATATCTACTGTAGGGGCTATAGTACAGGATATCAGGATATCAGGATATCTACTATAGGGGCTATAGTACAGGATATCAGGATATCAGGATATCTACTGTAGGGGCTATAGTACAGGATATCAGGATATCTACTGTAGGGGCTATAGTACAGGATATCAGGATATCTACTGTAGGGGCTATAGTACAGGATATCAGGATATCAGGATATCTACTGTAGGGGCTATAGTACAGGATATCAGGATATCTACTGTAGGGGCTATAGTACAGGATATCAGGATATCTACTGTAGGGGCTATAGTACAGGATATCAGGATATCTACTGTAGGGGCTATAGTACAGGATATCAGGATATCTACTGTAGGGGCTATAGTACAGGATATCAGGATATCTACTGTAGGGGCTATAGTACAGGATATCAGGATATCTACTGTAGGGGCTATAGTACAGGATATCAGGATATCAGGATATCTACTGTAGGGGCTATAGTACAGGATATCAGGATATCTACTGTAGGGGCTATAGTACAGGATATCAGGATATCTACTGTAGGGGCTATAGTACAGGATATCAGGATATCTACTGTAGGGGCTATAGTACAGAATATCAGGATATCTACTGTAGGGGCTATAGTACAGGATATCAGGATATCAGGATATCTACTGTAGGGGCTATAGTACAGGATATCAGGATATCAGGATATCTACTGTAGGGGCTATAGTACAGGATATCAGGATATCAGGATATCTACTGTAGGGGCTATAGTACAGGATATCAGGATATCAGGATATCTACTGTAGGGGCTATAGTACAGGATATCAGGATATCAGGATATCTACTGTAGGGGCTATAGTACAGGATATCAGGATATCAGGATATCTACTGTAGGGGCTATAGTACAGGATATCAGTACTGTATGGCTCAGTCGGGCTGGTTATAATCATAACAGGATGAGGTCATCCTACTGTCTTCCAATGGTGATGTCATTTCCTCCATAAACAGCATGACTTGCTCTCATCTGAGGCTCATAGCCGCTGACGCACAGACGCACACGCACACAGGCACATAAACAAACAAACAAACACACACGCACAAACACACAAACACACACACACAGCAACAATGGTATCACAGACATCATCCTGTATGCAGCCCATTGGTGCAGAGAGGACAGGCAGCGCCTAGGAAAATATGGGCCGGGATGTTATGGTTGGGAGGAATGTGTGTGTGTGTGTGTGTGTGTGTATGAATAATGTGGTAGACCTGTGGGCTGATGTTAGTTAATAACCGTTACTTTACACCCAGTATTGAGTTATTCCATCAAACCGTGTGTTTTCACCCCACTCAGCACTAAAGGAATATAGCATGCAACTCTAAAAGCATTCTATTCCCTATGTAGTGCACTACTTTTGACCAGACCCCTATGGGCCCTGGTCACTAAATAGGGAATAGGGTGCCATTTGGGACACAAAATTATATGACCGGTATGTACAATATGAGTTGTTGTATATGTGTACAATGTACAATATGTGTACAATATGAGTTGTTGTATATGTGTACAATGTACAATATGTGTACAATATGAGTATATGTACAATATGAGTTGTTGTATATATCTAACAGAGGTCTGAGTTGGTGTATAATCTAACAGAGGTCTGAGTTGGTGTATAATCTAACAGAGGTCTGAGTTGGTGTATAATCTAACAGAGGTCTGAGTTGGTGTATAATCTAACAGAGGTCTGAGTTGGTGTATAATCTAACAGAGGTCTGAGTTGGTGTATAATCTAACAGAGGTCTGAGTTGGTGTATAATCTAACAGAGGTCTGAGTTGGCTTTTGTGGAGCGATGGGTAACGATGCTTCGTGGGTGACTGTTGTTGATGTGTGCAGAGGGTCCCTGGTTCGCGCCCGTGTCGGGGCGAGGGGACGCCGTAAAGTTATACTGTAACATTGGGTGGCTCAGTCGGTGTATGCCAAGGCTTGACCAGGACTAGGTCATAGGGGAAGCTCGGCTGTGTGTTGTACCTTGGCCAGGACTAGATCATAGGGGAAGCTTGGCTGTGTGTTGTACCTTGGCCAGGACTAAATCATAGGGGAAGCTTGGCTGTGTGTTGTACCTTGGCCAGGACTAGGTCACAGGGGAAGCTTGGCTGTGTGTTGTACCTTGGCCAGGACTAAATCATAGGGGAAGCTTGGCTGTGTATTGTACCTTGGCCAGGACTAGGCCATAAGGGAAGCTTGGCTGTGTGTTGTACCTTGTGTCATGCCTGCTCCCGCTCCCCATCCTCGGCGCTCAAGGCCGCCAGACTGCCCATCATTACGCACACCTGTCACCATCATTACGCACACTTGTCACCATCATTAAGCACACCTGTCACCATCGTTACGCACACCTGTCACCATCATTACGCACACCTGTCACCATCAGTACGCACACCTGTCACCATCATTAAGCACACCTGTCACCATCGTTACGCGCACCTGTCACCATCGTTACGCGCACCTGTCACCATCGTTACGCGCACCTGTCACCATCGTTACGCGCACCTGTCACCATCGTTACGCACACCTGTCACCATCATTACGCACACCTGTCATCATCATTACGCACACCTGTCATCATCATTACGCACACCTGTCATCATCATTACGCACACCTGTCATCATCATTACGCACACCTGTCATCATCATTACGCACACCTGTCACCATCATTACGCACACCTGTCACCATCGTTACGCGCATCAGAGCTTCATTGGACTCACCTGGACTCCTTCACTTTGTTGATTGCTTCCCCTATATCTGTCTGTTCCTCAGTTTAATCCCCGTGTCAGCATTGATGTTGTTTCGTTTCCCTGGTCCAGACGCCGTCCGTGTTTTGTTTCATGTCTGTTATTTATTAAAATGTTCACTCCCTGTACTCGCTTCTCGTCTCTCAGTGTCTGTCCTCACAGAATGCTGACACCAATATTGGAAGCATCAGGGAGTTTTTTGTTTTTTTGTTTAGGTTCAGGGAATGTGGCGGAAGGCTTGGCTCTGTGTTGGGACTGAGGGAATAGGAATGAGGCTTGGCTAGGACTGGATCTCAGGCTGAATGTGTTGTGGACTAAGGCTTGGCTAGGAGTAGGTTGTCTGTTGGGAATGTGGTGTAAGGCTTGGACTGGATCACAGGTTGCTGGTTGGTTACGACTTGATCATGTGTTGGGAATGTGGTGTAAGGTTATGGAAGGTTTGGCTATGACTGGATTGCAGCCTGCTGCTGAGGAGACAAGTATTTTCTCTTATTTTAAGAGAAGCATAGAGAACAGCTAAGAGAATAATAGAGAACAGCTAAGAGAAGCCTAGAAAACAGCTTAGAGAACCTACCTCTCTCTATGTTTCTCACTCTCTCTCTCTATGTTTCTCACTCTCTCTCTCTATGTTTCTCTCTCTCTCTCTCTGTTTCTCTCTCTCTCTCTATGTTTCTCTCTCTCTCTCTCTCTATGTTTCTCTCTCTCTCTCTCTATGTTTCTCTCTCTCTCTCTCTCTATGTTTCTCTCTCTCTCTCTCTATGTTTCTCTCTCTCTCTCTCTCTCTCTCTCTCTCTCTCTCTCTCTCTCTCTCTCTCTCTCTCTCCCATGGTGAGTAAGTAGGGCCTTATTTTATTTATTCACCAATCACTCCCACTACCTTCTGTGACATGGGCTTTGACCCTAGTTGCACCCTTTTCCCTATATAGTGCACTATTTTTGACCAGAGCCCTATAGGTCCTATGAGCCCTAATTAAAAGTAGTGCACTAGATGGGGAATATGATGCCATAGGGTGCTATTTGGAACACGACCATGCAGCCATTAAGTGATTGAGTTTCTGGAATGTTCAGCAGATGCCCCAGGTCACAAATCTTGCTGCTGTATTTGCACACTGTGGGATTTCACCCAGTAGATATGGGAGTTTATTAAAATTGGGTTTGTTTTTTCAAATTCTTTGTGGCTTTGTGTAATCTGAGGCTAATATGTGTCTCTAATATGGCCATACATTTGGCAGGAGGTTAGGAAGTGCAGCTCAGTTTCCACCTCATTTTGTGGGCAGTGTGCACATAGCCTGTCTTCTCTTGAGAGCCAGGTCTGCCTATGGCGGCCTTTCTCAATAGCAAGGCCATGTTCACTGAGTCTGTGCATAGTCAAAGATTTCCTTAAATTTAGGTCAGTCCCAGTGATCAGGTATTCTGTCCATGCCAGAGAGAGGAGAGAGAGAGGCTCACACCAACCACACACAGGCTGCACACATGCCATGTCTCTGGGCACATTCAGACTTGGATTAGTTTTTTAAAAACTTTTGCTTTGATGGGGCCATACCTGCCTGCATTTTCCTTCACTGTATCAGTTACACTGTAGGATCAATGTGGAGAAGAAGAGTGGGGAGAGTAAAGGGGAGATGAGAGGAAGAGGAGAGAATAGGAGAGAATAGGAGAGGAGAGAAAAGTAGGGAAGAGGAGGGAAGAGGAACGAGTAGATTAGAGAGGAAAGTGGAGAAGAGAAGAGCTCTGAGCCCCAGTCTGTAGACTG
>NC_074670.1:3386807-3391807 GCF_029448725.1 Salvelinus fontinalis
CTCTGAGCCCCAGTCTGTAGACTGAGAAGAGAAGAGCTCTGAGCCCCAGTCTGTAGACTGAGAAGAGAAGAGCTCTGAGCCCCAGTCTGTAGACTGAGAAGAGAATAACTCTGAGCCCCAGTCTGTAGACTGAGAAGAGCTCTGAGCCACAGTCTGTAGACTGAGAAGAGAATAACTCTGAGCCCCAGTCTGTAGACTGAGAAGAGCTCTGAGCCCCAGTCTGTAGACTGAGAAGAGAAGAGCTCTGAGCCCCAGTCTGTAGACTGAGAAGAGAAGAGCTCTGAGCCCCAGTCTGTAGACTGAGAAGAGAATAACTCTGAGCCCCAGTCTGTAGACTGAGAAGAGAATAACTCTGAGCCCCAGTCTGTAGACTGAGAAGAGAAGAGCTCAGAGCCCCAGTCTGTAGACTGAGAAGAGAAGAGCTCTGAGCCCCAGTCTGTAGACTGAGAAGAGCTCTGAGCCACAGTCTGTAGACTGAGAAGAGAAGAGCTCTGAGCCCCAGTCTGTAGACTGAGAAGAGAATAACTCTGAGCCCCAGTCTGTAGACTGAGAAGAGAATAACTCTGAGCCCCAGTCTGTAGACTGAGAAGAGAAGAGCTCAGAGCCCCAGTCTGTAGACTGAGAAGAGAAGAGCTCTGAGCCCCAGTCTGTAGACTGAGAAGAGCTCTGAGCCACAGTCTGTAGACTGAGAAGAGAATAACTCTGAGCCCCAGTCTGTAGACTGAGAAGAGAAGAGAGGAGGGTAGAGAAGTAGGTTGGGATTGAGAAATGAAACTACAATTGCTGGAGGAAATTGGAGTTAATGAAAGCAGTCAGAAACGACCAATTAAAAGGAGTCAGTCACCAGCAGGCCTAGAGGTAGAACTCTGGAGGAGCGCCTCCCGCCCGCCCTCCCTCCCTCCCTCCCTCCCTCCCCTGTTCCCTCCCTCCCTCCCTCCCTCCCTCCCTCCCTCCCCTGTTCCCTCCCTCCCTCCCTCCCTCCCCTGTTCCCTCCCTCTCTCCCTCCCTCCCTCCCTCCCTCCCTCCCTCCCCTGTTCCCTCCCCTGTTCCCTCCCTCCCCTTCCCCTGTCTCTCTGCTCTAAGTCTCATGGAGGCCATGCTGCCTGAATGATCCGTATTGTTATACTTGGCAGGAAACAAGCTCTCTAATTGCTGTTCCTGTGTGGCAGCCAGAGAGCCAGGCAGCGTTTCAGTTGTGTAGCAGACGGGTATTATAATAAACGTTAAGAGTTTTTTTTGTTGTAGCAGATGGGCGGGGTTATAGTAGACATGCTCCTGAAAAGTTATCCTGCCTGGGCTTTCAGCCTCTCTGTTAGCGTCGACACCCCTGGGGAACTCCTTCATCTAATCAGTCAAGACTAAGTAGATTCTCAGATGTATGTAATCATATGTCTAGATCTTAAAGCTTCCGTTAGTCCCCGTAGTAGCTGTTATCAGCCATCACTAACATGGAGGGGCTGCTGCCAACATACAGACTCAAATCTCTTGCCACTTTAATCATTTGATTTGATTTGTTATGGGATTATAATCATTATCCCTCTCTGGTACTGAGTGGGGAGAGACACAACTGGCACCGTGCTTCTCATTACGGCTGGACACAGCTTGGTGTAGGTCGATACAGCTCTGTGTAGGTCGATATAGCTCTGTGTAGGTCGATATAGCTCTGTGTAGGTCGATGCAGCTCTGTGTAGGTCGATGCAGCTCTGTGTAGGTCGATGCAGCTCTGTGTAGGTCGATGCAGCTCTGTGTAGGTCGATGCAGCTCTGTGTAGGTCGATGCAGCTCTGTGTAGGTCGATGCAGCTCTGTGTAGGTCGATGCAGCTCTGTGTAGGTCGATGCAGCTCTGTGTAGGTCGATGCAGCTCTGTGTAGGTCGATGCAGCTCTGTGTAGGTCGATGCAGCTCTGTGTAGGTCGATGCAGCTCTGTGTAGGTCGATGCAGCTCTGTGTAGGTCGATGCAGCTCTGTGTAGGTCGATGCAGCTCTGTGTAGGTCGATACAGCTCATCTCATTACCCTCATCTCATAACCCTCTGTTCAGCTCATAACCCTCTGTTCAGCTCATAACCCTCTGTTCAGCTCATAACCCTCTGTTCAGCTCATAACCCTCTGTTCAGCTCATAACCCTCTGTTCAGCTCATAACCCTCTGTTCAGCTCATAACCCTCTGTTCAGCTCATAACCCTCTGTTCAGCTCATAACCCTCTGTTCAGCTCATAACCCTCAGTTCAGCTCATAACCCTCAGTTCATAACCCTCAGTTCATAACCCTCAGTTCAGCTCGTAACCCTCAGTTCAGCTCGTAACCCTCAGTTCAGCTCGTAACCCTCAGTTCAGCTCGTAACCCTCAGTTCAGCTCGTAACCCTCAGTTCAGCTCGTAACCCTCAGTTCAGCTCGTAACCCTCAGTTCAGCTCGTAACCCTCAGTTCAGCTCGTAACCCTCAGTTCAGCTCGTAACCCTCAGTTCAGCTCGTAACCCTCAGTTCAGCTCGTAACCCTCAGTTCAGCTCGTAACCCTCAGTTCAGCTCGTAACCCTCAGTTCAGCTCGTAACCCTCAGTTCAGCTCGTAACCCTCAGTTCAGCTCGTAACCCTCAGTTCAGCTCGTTACCCTCAGTTCAGCTCGTTACCCTCAGTTCAGCTCGTTACCCTCAGTTCAGCTCGTTACCCTCAGTTCAGCTCATAACCCTCAGTTCAGCTCATAACCCTCAGTTCAGCTCATAACCCTCAGTTCAGCTCATAACCCTCATTTCAGCTCATAACCCTCATTTCAGCTCATAACCCTCATTTCAGCTCATAACCCTCAGTTCAGCTCATAACCCTCAGTTCAGCTCATAACCCTCAGTTCAGCTCATAACCCTCAGTTCAGCTCATAACCCTCAGTTCAGCTCATAACCCTCAGTTCAGCTCATTACCCTCAGTTCAGCTCATTACCCTCAGTTCAGCTCATTACCCTCAGTTCAGCTCATTACCCTCAGTTCGTAACCCTCAGTTCAGCTCGTAACCCTCAGTTCAGCTCGTAACCCTCAGTTCAGCTCGTAACCCTCAGTTCAGCTCGTAACCCTCAGTTCAGCTCGTAACCCTCAGTTCAGCTCGTAACCCTCAGTTCAGCTCGTAACCCTCAGTTCAGCTCGTAACCCTCAGTTCAGCTCGTAACCCTCAGTTCAGCTCGTAACCCTCAGTTCAGCTCGTAACCCTCAGTTCAGCTCGTAACCCTCAGTTCAGCTCGTAACCCTCAGTTCAGCTCGTAACCCTCAGGTCAGCTCGTAACCCTCAGGTCAGCTCGTAACCCTCAGGTCAGCTCGTAACCCTCAGGTCAGCTCGTAACCCTCAGGTCAGCTCGTAACCCTCAGGTCAGCTCGTAACCCTCAGGTCAGCTCGTAACCCTCAGTTCAGCTCGTAACCCTCAGTTCAGCTCGTAACCCTCAGTTCAGCTCGTAACCCTCAGTTCAGCTCGTAACCCTCAGTTCAGTTCGTAACCCTCAGTTCATAACCCTCAGCTCAGTTCATAACCCTCAGTTCATAACCCTCAGTTCATCTCCTCCTGGAGCCAGTCTTTCTGGGTCTGGAATTAACAACTAGACCCTATATAGATTATTACCTTTATTTTCACCCCCCCCCCCCTCTCTCTGTTTTTCTTTGCTGTCTCTCTCTTTCTCTTTCTCTTTCTCTTTCTTATTTATATATATATATATATATATATATATATATATATATATATATATATATATATAATTTCATAACCAGATACATATTCATCTGAAAGTGATTTTATGTAGCTGCTTCCTAGATCACAGCCAGTCTTAGTAGATTCAGAACCTGGACAGTCATTTTAGCTGACACTGCTCTCCCATTGATCTCCAATATGTTCACATATTATATTTTTTCTTGCCTTCAGTATAATGTGCTGCGAAAAACACATTCCTAAATAGTCCTTATCACTATCAGTGCAAATACTGCAATTCTCTCATAAAACATTGTTATTGTGTTCAATGTCATTTGCTGGGAAAACCACTTTGTTATTAAACAGTCCTTTGCACTTGACCGGCCCGGCAATATGTTGAACTGTAGCTTTTGGGTCTCGTGTGATTCGGTTTAGCTTGTAGTCGTTGGCCGATGTTTCTGTTTCAACGGGAGTGGTTTTAGGACGGCTGGTTCTTTTACAAAATGAAGTATCAGAATAGTCTGAGATTGTTTTCCAGGCCTGGTGAACTCTCGTACAGCTCTAGGCTCTCTAATATGGTGATGTGTTTCACCCCTTCTGTAGATTTCAATGGGAAACAACTTCTTAAACAGACATTTGGCCTTTCAGTTGAGTTGACTACATGGTACTATGTTGAACTGTAGACTACATGGTACTATGTTGAACTGTAGACTACATGGTCCTATGTTGAACTGTAGACTACATGGTACTATGTTGAACTGTAGACTATATGGTACTATGTTGAACTGTAGACCACATGGTACTATGTTGAACTGTAGACCACATGGTACTATGTTGAACTGTAGACTACATGGTACTATGTTGAACTGTAGACTATAAGGTACTATGTTGAACTGTAGACTACATGGTACTATGTTGAACTGTGGACTACATGGTACTATGTTGAACTGTGGACTACATGGTACTATGTTGAACTGTAGACTACATGGTACTATGTTGAACTGTAGACTACATGGTACTATGTTGAACTGTGGACTACATGGTACTATGTTGAACTGTAGACTACATGGTACTATGTTGAACTGAAGACTATATGGTACTATGTTGAACTGTAGACTACATGGTACTATGTTGAACTGTAGACTACATGGTACTATGTTGAACTGTAGACTATATGGTACTATGTTGAACTGTAGACTACATGGTACTATGTTGAACTGTAGACTACATGGTACTATGTTGAACTGTAGACTACATGGTACTATGTTGAACTGTAGACTACATGGTACTATGTTGAACTGTGGACTACATGGTACTATGTTGAACTGTGGACTACATGG
>NC_074670.1:3396807-3399964 GCF_029448725.1 Salvelinus fontinalis
AATAACTCCTACTGACCCTGACCCTGACCTCATCTCCTAGGTCAATAACTACTACTGACCCTGACCTCATCTCCTAGGTCAATAACTACTACTGACCCTGACCCTGACCCCATCTCCTAGGTCAATAACTACCACTGACCCTGACCCCATCTCCTAGGTCAATAACTCCTACTGACCCTGACCCCATCTCCTAGGTCAATAACTACTACTGACTCTGACCTCATCTCCTAGGTCAATAACTCCTACTGACCCAGACCCTGACCCCATCTCCTAGGTCAATAACTCCTACTGACCCTGACCCCATCTCCTAGGTCAATAACTACTACTGACCCTGACCTCATCTCCTAGGTCAATAACTCCTACTGACCCTGACCCTGACCCCATCTCCTAGGTCAATAACTACTACTGACCCTGACCCTGACCTCATCTCCTAGGTCAATAACTACTACTGACCCTGACCCTGACCCCATCTCCTAGGTCAATAACTACTACTGACCCTGACCCTGACCCCATCTCCTAGGTCAATAACTACTACTGACCCTGACCCTGACCCCATCTCCTAGGTCAATAACTACTACTGACCCTGACCCTGACCCTGACCCCATCTCCTAGGTCAATAACTACTACTGACCCTGACCCCATCTCCTAGGTCAATAACTACTACTGACCCTGACCCTGACCCCATCTCCTAGGTCAATAACTACTACTGACCCTGACCCTGACCTCATCTCCTAGGTCAATAACTACTACTGACCCTGACCCCATCTCCTAGGTCAATAACTACTACTGACCCTGACCCCATCTCCTAGGTCAATAACTACTACTGACCCTGACCCTGACCCCATCTCCTAGCTCAATAACTCCTACTGACCCTGACCCTGACCCCATCTCCTAGGTCATTAACTACTACTGACCCTGACCCTGACCCCATCTCCTAGGTCAATAACTACTACTGACCCTGACCTCATCTCCTAGGTCAATAACTACCACTGACCTTGACCCCATCTCCTAGGTCAATAACTCCTACTGACCCTGACCCCATCTCCTAGGTCAATAACTCCTACTGACCCTGACCCTGACCTCATCTCCTAGGTCAATAACTCCTACATCAATAGGATCTGAGGTGTAAAAACAGACACAGGGACAGTGGTGCACCAGACAAGAAGGAGCAGGGATCAGTAAGGAAGGGGTGTCATTGTGCTTCGACGGCCCATTCATTAAAACAAACTATATGCTTCCCAGACCTTTTTTTGGATTCCATATCTTAACACCCATGCAGTGTAAGGCTAATTTCACCTTGGTACCGAGCCTAGCCAAATTATAGCCTTCACACTGTTACAGCAGCAATGCTTACCGGCTGGAATGAACAATCGTGTGGGACTTTCCAGCTAGGATAGTGTGTGTGTGTGTGTGTGTGTGTGTGTGTGTGTGTGTGTGTGTGTGTGTGTGTGTGTGTGTCAGGGTTTTACTGTAGACCTGCAGAGCAGCTGACTCCACACAGACCCTCCTGTGTGTGTGTGTGTGTGTGTGTGTGTGTGTGTGTGTGTCAGGGTTTTACTGTAGACCTGCAGAGCAGCTGACTCCACACAGACCCTCCTGTGTGTGTGCGTGTGTGTGCGTGTCCTTGTATCCTTTCCTTGTGGCTCCATGGGCGTGTTAAGAGCGCTTAGCCAAAGCCTGACTCACTGCTCCATGCTATTATCCTAACCTGGGCAGGCTTGGCTAGAGCCTCAGGGCTGGAGAAAGATCCACATACTGTACTGAAGAGTCTGTGTCATACTGTACTGAAGAGTCTTTGTTTATGTCATACTGTACTGAAGAGTCTATGTCATACTGTACTGAAGAGTCTATGTCATACTGTACTGAAGAGTCTGTCATACTGAACTGAAGAGTCTTTGTTTATGTCATACTGTACTGAAGAGTCTATGTCATACTGTACTGAAGAGTCTATGTCATACTGTACTGAAGAGTCTATGTCATACTGTACTGAAGAGTCTATGTCATACTGAACTGAAGAGTCTGTCATACTGAACTGAAGAGTCTTTGTTTATGTCATACTGTACTGAAGAGTCTATGTCATACTGTACTGAAGAGTCTATGTCATACTGTACTGAAGAGTCTGTCATACTGAACTGAAGAGTCTTTGTTTATGTCATACTGTACTGAAGAGTCTATGTCATACTGTACTGAAGAGTCTATGGCATACTGTACTGAAGAGTCTGTGTCATACTGTAGTGAAGAGTCTATGTCATACTGTAGTGAAGAGTCTATGTCATACTGTACTGAAGAGTCTATGTCATACTGTACTGAAGAGTATTTCATACTGAACTGAAGAGTCTTTGTTTATGTCATACTGTACTGAAGAGTCTATGTCATACTGTACTGAAGAGTCTATGGCATACTGTACTGAAGAGTCTATGTCATACTGTACTGAAGAGTCTATGTCATACTGTACTGAAGAGTCTATGTCATACTGTACTGAAGAGTCTATGTCATACTGTACTGAAGAGTCTATGTCATACTGTACTGAAGAGTCTATGTCATACTGTACTGAAGAGTCTGTCATACTGTACTGAAGAGTCTGTCATACTGTACTGAAGAGTCTATGTCTATTTCATACTGTACTGAAGAGTCTATGTGATACTGTACTGAAGAGTCTATGTCATACTGTACTGAAGAGTCTATGTCATACTGTACTGAAGAGTCTGTCATACTGTACTGAAGAGTCTATGTCATACTGTACTGAAGAGTCTATGTCATACTGTACTGAAGAGTCTATGACATACTGTACTGAAGAGTCTATGACATACTGAACTGAAGAGTCTATGTCATACTGTACTGAAGAGTCTATGACATACTGAACTGAAGAGTCTATGTCATACTGTACTGAAGAGTCTATGACATACTGTACTGAAGAGTCTATGACATACTGAACTGAAGAGTCTATGTCATACTGAACTGAAGAGTCTTTGTTTATGTCATACTGTAGTGAAGAGTCTATTTCATACTGTACTGAAGAGTCTATGTCATACTGTACTGAAGTCTATGTCATACTGTACTGAAGTCTATGTCATACTGTACTGAAGTCTGTCATACTGTACTGAAGTCTGTCATACTGTACTGAAGAGTCTATGTCATACTGTATTGAAGAGTCTAT
>NC_074670.1:3417963-3445463 GCF_029448725.1 Salvelinus fontinalis
CCTCCTGATTCCTGCTTACAAGCAAGAACTAAAGCAGGAAGTACCAGTGACTTGCTCAATATGGAAGGGGTCAGGTGACGCAGATGCTACGCTACAGGGCTGTTGCTAGCATAGACTGGAATATGTGCCGTGACTCATCCAATGGCATTGAGGAGTATACCCCTACCTACCTCGACTAACCTGTACCCCTACCTACCTCGACTAACCTGTATGCCTACCTACCTCGACTAACCTGTACCCCTATCTACCTCGACTAACCTGTACCCCTACCTCGACTAACCTGTTCCCCTATCTACCTCGACTAACCTGTACCCCTATCTACCTCGACTAACCTGTACCCCTACCTCGACTAACCTGTACCCCTACCTCGACTAACCTGTACCCCTACCTACCTCGACTAACCTGTACCCCTACCTCGACTAACCTGTATCCCTACCTACCTCGACTAACCTGTATCCCTACCTACCTCGACTAACCTGTATCCCTACCTACCTCGACTAACCTGTACCCTCGCACCTCGACTAACCTGTACCCCCGCACATTGACTAACCTGTACCCCCGCACATTGACTAACCTGTACCCTCGCACATTGACTAACCTGTACCCCTGCACATTGACTAACCTGTACCCCCGCACATTGACTAACCTGTACCCCCGCACATTGACTAACCTGTACCCCCGCACATTGACTAACCTGTAACCCCGCACATTGACTAACCTGTACCCCCGCACATTGACTAACTTGTACCCCCACACATTGACTAACCTGTGCCCCCGCACATTGACTAACCTGTACCCCCGCACATTGACTAACCTGTACCCCCGCACATTGACTAACCTGTACCCTCGCACATTGACTAACCTGTACCCCCGCACATTGACTAACCTGTACCCCCGCACATTGACTAACCTGTACCCCCGCACATTGACTCTGTACCAGTACCCCCGCACATTTACTAACCTGTACCCCCGCACATTGACTCTGTACCAGTACCTCCGCACATTGACTCTGTACCAGTACCCCCGCACATTTACTAACCTGTACCCCCGCACATTTACTAACCTGTACCCCCGCACATTGACTCTGTACCAGTACCTCCGCACATTGACTCTGTACCAGTACCCCCGCACATTTACTAACCTGTACCCCCGCACATTGACTCTGTACCAGTACCCCTACCTATAGCCTTGTTATTGTTATGTAATTTTATGGTGTTACTTTTTATAACATTTTGGACTTTAGTTTATTTCATAAATATTTTCTTAACTCTATTTCTTGAATTGAAATGGTTGGTTAAGGGCTTGTAAGTAAGCATTTCACGGTAAGTGTAACAGTATAACTTTACGGCGTCCCCTCGCCCCGACACGGGCGCGAACCAGGGACCCTCTGCACACATCGACAACAGTCACCCACGAAGCACGGTCGTTACCCATCGCTCCACAAAAGTTGCGGCCCTTGCAAAGCAAGGGGCAACACTACTTAAGTCTCAGAGCAAGTGACGTAACTGATTGAAATGCTACTAGCGCACACCCGCTAACTAGCTAGCCATTTCACATCCGTTACATAAGGTCTACTACACCTGTTGTATTCGGAGCATGTGACAAATAAAAATGTTTTTTGATTTGTATAGAGTGAACGGACTGTAATACAACCGTAGCCTCTCCCACTTCCAGTTTAACCACACCCCTTTTAAAGTTCCACTTTGAAGCACAGTGTTACCAGGCTCTATACGATGTAGTATGTTACCGGGCTCTATATGCTGTAGTATGTTACCAGGCTCTATATGCTGTAGTATGTTACCAGGCTCTATATGCTGTAGTATGTTACCGGGCTCTATATGCTGTAGTATGTTACCAGGCTCTATATGCTGTAGTATGTTACCAGGCTCTATATGCTGTAGCATGTTACCAGGCTCTATATGCTGTAGCATGTTACCAGGCTCTATATGCTGTAGTATGTTACCAGGCTCTATATGCTGTAGTATGTTACCAGGCTCTATATGCTGTAGTATGTTACCAGGCTCTATATGCTGTAGTATGTTACCAGGCTCTATACGCTGTAGTATGTTACCAGGCTCTATACGCTGTAGTATGTTACCAGGCTCTATACGCTGTAGTATGTTACCAGGCTCTATACGCTGTAGTATGTTACCAGGCTCTATACGCTGTAGTATGTTACCAGGCTCTATACGCTGTAGTATGTTACCAGGCTCTATACGCTGTAGTATGTTACCAGGCTCTATACGCTGTAGTATGTTACCAGGCTCTATATGCTGTAGTATGTTACCAGGCTCTATATGCTGTAGTATGTTACCAGGCTCTATATGCTGTAGCATGTTACCAGGCTCTATATGCTGTAGCATGTTACCAGGCTCTATATGCTGTAGTATGTTACCAGGCTCTATATGCTGTAGTATGTTACCAGGCTCTATATGCTGTAGTATGTTACCAGGCTCTATATGCTGTAGTATGTTACCAGGCTCTATATGCTGTATGTAGTATGTTACCAGGCTCTATATGCTGTATGTAGTATGTTACCAGGCTCTATATGCTGTATGTAGTATGTTACCAGGCTCTATATGCTGTATGTAGTATGTTACCAGGCTCTATATGCTGTAGTATGTTACCAGGCTCTATATGCTGTAGTATGTTACCAGGCTCTATATGCTGTAGTATGTTACCAGGCTCTATATGCTGTAGTATGTTACCAGGCTCTATACGCTGTAGTATGTTACCAGGCTCTATATGCTGTAGTATGTTACCAGGCTCTATATGCTGTAGTATGTTACCAGGCTCTATATGCTGTAGTATGTTACCAGGCTCTATATGCTGTAGTATGTTACCAGGCTCTATATGCTGTAGTATGTTACCAGGCTCTATACGCTGTAGTATGTTACCAGGCTCTATACGCTGTAGTATGTTACCAGGCTCTATACGCTGTAGTATGTTACCAGGCTCTATATGCTGTAGTATGTTACCAGGCTCTATACGCTGTAGTATGTTACCAGGCTCTATATGCTGTAGTATGTTACCAGGCTCTATATGCTGTAGCATGTTACCAGGCTCTATATGCTGTAGTATGTTAGCAGGCTCTATATGCTGTATGTAGTATGTTACCAGGCTCTATATGCTGTAGTATGTTACCAGGCTCTATACGCTGTAGCATGTTACCAGGCTCTATATGCTGTAGTATGTTAGCAGGCTCTATATGCTGTATGTTACCGGGCTCTATATGCTGTATGTAGTATGTTACCAGGCTCTATATGCTGTAGTATGTTACCAGGCTCTATATGCTGTAGCATGTTACCAGGCTCTATATGCTGTAGTATGTTACCAGGCTCTATACGCTGTAGTATGTTACCAGGCTCTATATGCGGTAGTATGTTACCAGGCTCTATACGCTGTAGTATGTTACCAGGCTCTATATGCGGTAGTATGTTACCAGGCTCTATATGATGTAGTATGTTACCAGGCTCTATATGATGTAGTATGTTACCAGGCTCTATACGCTGTAGTATGTTACCAGGCTCTATATGCTGTAGTATGTTACCAGGCTCTATATGCTGTAGTATGTTACCAGGCTCTATATGCTGTAGTATGTTACCAGGCTCTATATGATGTAGTATGTTACCAGGCTCTATATGATGTAGTATGTTACCAGGCTCTATATGCTGTAGTATGTTACCAGGCTCTATATGCTGTAGTATGTTACCAGGCTCTATATGCTGTAGTATGTTACCAGGCTCTATATGCTGTAGTATGTTACCAGGCTCTATTTGCTGTAGCATGTTACCAGCCTCTATATGCTGTAGTATGTTACCGGGCTCTATATTCTGTAGTAATTGAACCAGGGGACGACGTTAGAATTACAGTAAAGACAGCTAAATAATGTTAATTTATTTCCAGCATTGGTGGGTGATATGTTTTTTTATATCTTGAGCTGATTTGAGTGGAGGAAGGTACTTGGAGTGGAGGACGAGAGAGAGAGATGTGGAGAGGAGGTGGAGGATGAGAGAGAGAGAAGTGGAGAGGAGGATTAGAGAGAGAAGTGGAGAGGAGAGAGAGCGAGATGTGGAGAGGAGAGAGAGAGATAGATAGAAGTGGAGAGGAGGAGAGAGATGGAGAGATGTGGAGAGGAGGAGAGAGAGATGTGGAGAGGAGGAGAGAGATATAGAGATGTGGAGAGGAGGAGAGAGAGATGTGAGAGGAGGAGCGAGATAGGGAGAGGAGGAGAGAGAGATGTGGAGAGGAGGAGAGAGAGAGAGATGTGGAGAGGAGGAGAGAGATAGAGAGATGTGGAGGAGAGAGATGGAGAGGAGGAGAGAGATAGAGAGATGAGGAGGAGAGAGATAGAGAGATGAGGAGGAGAGAGATAGAGAGATGAGGAGGAGAGAGATAGAGAGATGAGGAGGAGAGAGATAGAGAGATGAGGAGGAGAGAGATAGAGAGATGAGGAGGAGAGAGATAGAGAGATGAGGAGGAGAGAGATAGAGAGATGAGGAGGAGAGAGATAGAGAGATGAGGAGGAGAGAGATAGAGAGATGAGGAGGAGAGAGATAGAGAGATGAGGAGGAGAGAGATAGAGAGATGAGGAGGAGAGAGATAGAGAGATGAGGAGGAGAGAGATAGAGAGATGAGGAGGAGAGAGATAGAGAGATGAGGAGGAGAGAGATAGAGAGATGAGGAGGAGAGAGATAGAGAGATGAGGAGGAGAGAGATAGAGAGATGAGGAGGAGAGAGATAGAGAGATGAGGAGGAGAGAGATAGAGAGATGAGGAGGAGAGAGATAGAGAGATGAGGAGGAGAGAGATAGAGAGATGAGGAGGAGAGAGATAGAGAGATGAGGAGGAGAGAGATAGAGAGATGAGGAGGAGAGAGATAGAGAGATGAGGAGGAGAGAGATAGAGAGATGAGGAGGAGAGAGATAGAGAGATGAGGAGGAGAGAGATAGAGAGATGAGGAGGAGAGAGATAGAGAGATGAGGAGGAGAGAGATAGAGAGATGAGGAGGAGAGAGATAGAGAGATGAGGAGGAGAGAGATAGAGAGATGAGGAGGAGAGAGATAGAGAGATGAGGAGGAGAGAGATAGAGAGATGTGGAGGAGAGAGATAGAGAGATGTGGAGGAGAGAGATAGAGAGATGTGGAGGAGAGAGATAGAGAGATGTGGAGAGGAGGAGAGAGAGAGAGATGTGGAGAGGAGGAGAGAGAGAGAGATGTGGAGGAGAGAGATAGAGAGATGTGGAGAGGAGGAGAGAGAGATGTGGAGAGGAGGAGAGAGAGATGTGGAGAGGAGGAGAGAGATGTGGAGAGGAGGAGGAGAGAGAGAAGTGGAGAGGAGGAGAGAGATAGAGAGATGAGGAGGAGAGAGATAGAGAGATGAGGAGGAGAGAGATAGAGAGATGAGGAGGAGAGAGATAGAGAGATGAGGAGGAGAGAGATAGAGAGATGAGGAGGAGAGAGATAGAGAGATGAGGAGGAGAGAGATAGAGAGATGAGGAGGAGAGAGAGAGATGTGGAGGAGAGAGATAGAGAGATGTGGAGGAGAGAGATAGAGAGATGAGGAGGAGAGAGATAGAGAGATGTGGAGAGGAGGAGAGAGAGAGAGATGTGGAGAGGAGGAGAGAGAGAGAGATGTGGAGGAGAGAGATAGAGAGATGTGGAGAGGAGGAGAGAGAGAGAGATGTGGAGAGGAGGAGAGAGAGAGAGATGTGGAGGAGAGAGATAGAGAGATGTGGAGAGGAGGAGAGAGAGATGTGGAGAGGAGGAGAGAGAGATGTGGAGAGGAGGAGAGAGATGTGGAGAGGAGGAGGAGAGAGATAGAGAGAAGGAGAGAGATAGAGAGAAGTGGAGAGGAAGTGGAGAGGAGGAGGAGAGAGAGAAGTGGAGAGGAGGAGAGAGATAGAGAGAAGTGGAGAGGAAGTGGAGAGGAATAGAGAGATAGAGAGAAGTGGAGAGGAGGAGAGAGATAGAGAGAAGTGGAGAGGAATAGAGAGATAGAGAGAAGTGGAGAGGAGGAGAGAGAGAGGACTGGAGATGAGGAGTGTCTGGTTAGTGTGGTTTCTCAGTCAGCCCACTCAGCAATCCAGGATCCATGTGATACGTGTTAAAAGGCTGCCTGCCTGCTGCTGTATTTATGGACACGTTCCCCCGTCGCTCTTCCTCTACTCTGGCCAATTCATCTTTCAGCTAAGATTCAGCACAGATCCTTCTCTCCTCTCCTCTCCTCTCCTCTCCTCTCCTCTCCTCTCCTCTCCTCTCCTCTCCTCTCCTCTCCTCTCCTCTCCTCTCCTCTCCTCTCCTCTCCTCTCCTCTCCTCTCCTCTCCTCTCCTCTCCTCTACCCTGGCCAATTCATCTTTCAGCTAAGATTCAGCACAGATCATCCTCTCCTCTTGTTAAGGCAGTCAATGTTGTTCTCCTCCTCAAACGAGGAGGAGCATGGATAGGACCAAGATGCGGAGAGGTAAGTGTTCATGATTTAATGAAACAACAAGAAAACACTTAAACCTACAAAATAACAAACGTGACTAACCTTAAACAGTCCTGTGTGGTCCAAACACTGACACAGGAAACAAACACCCACAAAACACCAGTGAAACCCTGGCTGCCTTTGTATGACTCTCAATTAGAGACAAACAATACACACCTGTCTCTAATTGAGAATCATACCAGGCCGAACACAAAACCCCACATAGAAATACAAACATAGACAAACCCACCCAACTCACGCCCTGACCAACTAAAATGAATACAAAACAAAGGAAAACAGGTCAGGAACGTGACAGAACCCCCCCCTTAAGGTGCGAACTCCGGGCGCACCAGCACAAAGTCTAGGGGAGGGTCTGGGTGGGCGTCTGTCCACGGTGGCGGCTCTGGCGCTGGTCGTGGTCCCCACCCCACCATAATCAATCCCCGCTTCTTTATCCCCCTCCCAATGACCACCCTCCCACTAACCCCACCTAAATGAAGGGGCAGCACCGGAATAAGGGGCAGCACCGGAATAAGGGGCAGCACCGGAATAAGGGGCAGCACCGGGATAAGGGGCAGCACCGGGATAAGGGGCGGCACCGGGATAAGGGGCGGCAGGTCCTGGCTGAGGGACTCCGGCAGGTCCTGGCTGAGGGACTCCGGCAGGTCCTGGCTGAGGGACTCCGGCAGGTCCTGGCTGAGGGACTCCGGCAGGTCCTGGCTGAGGGACTCCGGCAGGTCCTGGCTGAGGGACTCCGGCAGGTCCTGGCTGAGGGACTCCGGCAGGTCCTGGCTGAGGGACTCCGGCAGGTCCTGGCTGAGGGACTCCGGCAGGTCCTGGCTGAGGGACTCCGGCAGGTCCTGGCTGAGGGACTCCGGCAGGTCCTGGCTGAGGGACTCCGGCAGGTCCTGGCTGAGGGACTCCGGCAGGTCCTGGCTGAGGGACTCCGGCAGGTCCTGGCTGAGGGACTCCGGCAGGTCCTGGCTGAGGGACTCCGGCAGGTCCTGGCTGAGGGACTCCGGCAGGTCCTGGCTGAGGGACTCCGGCAGGTCCTGGCTGAGGGACTCCGGCAGGTCCTGGCTGAGGGACTCCGGCAGGTCCTGGCTGAGGGACTCCGGCAGGTCCTGGCTGAGGGACTCCGGCAGGTCCTGGCTGAGGGACTCCGGCAGGTCCTGGCTGAGGGACTCCGGCAGGTCCGGGCGGAGGGACTCCGGCAGGTCCGGGCGGAGGGACTCCGGCAGGTCCGGGCGGAGGGACTCCGGCAGGTCCGGGCGTAGGGACTCCGGCAGGTCCGGGCGTAGGGACTCCGGCAGGTCCGGGCGTAGGGACTCCGGCAGGTCCGGGCGTAGGGACTCCGGCAGGTCCGGGCGTAGGGACTCCGGCAGGTCCGGGCGTAGGGACTCCGGCAGGTCCGGGCGTAGGGACTCCGGCAGGTCCGGACTGTAGGGCAGGTCCGGGCGTAGGGACTCCGGCAGCTCCGGACTGTAGGGCAGCTCCGGACTGTAGGGCAGCTCCGGACTGTAGGGCAGCTCCGGACTGTAGGGCGTCTCTGGCAGCTCCTGACTGGCGGGCGTCTCTGGCAGCTCCTGACTGGCGGGCGTCTCTGGCGGCTCCTGACTGGCGGGCGTCTCTGGCGGCTCCTGACTGGCGGGCGTCTCTGGCGGCTCCTGACTGGCGGGCGTCTCTGGCGGCTCCTGACTGGCGGGCGTCTCTGGCGGCTCCTGACTGGCGGGCGTCTCTGGCGGCTCCTGACTGGCGGGCGTCTCTGGCGGCTCCTGACTGGCGGGCGTCTCTGGCGGCTCCTGACTGGCGGGCGTCTCTGGCGGCTCCTGACTGGCGGGCGTCTCTGGCGGCTCCTGACTGACGGGCGGCTCTGGCGGCTCCTGACTGACGGACGGCTCTACTGGCTCGGGACAGACGGGCGGCTCTAATGGCTCGTGGCAGACGGATGACTCAGACGGCGCTGGGCAGACGGATGACTCAGACGGCGCTGGGCAGACGGATGGCTCAGACGGCGCTGGGCAGACGGATGGCTCAGACGGCGCTGGGCAGACGGATGGCTCAGACGGCGCTGGGCAGACGGATGGCTCAGACGGCGCTGGGCAGACGGGCCGTTCAGGCACCGCTGGGCAGACGGCAGACTCTGGCCGGCTGAGACGCACTATAGGCCTGGTGCGTGGTACCGGAACTGGAGGTACCGGGCTGAGGGCACGCACCTCAGGGCGAGTGCGGGGAACAGGAACAGGGCACACTGGACTCCCGTGGCGCACTCTAGGCCTGGTGCGTGGTACCGGAACTGGAGGTACCGGGCTGAGGGCACGCACCTCAGGGCGAGTGCGGGGAGAAGGAACAGTGCGCCCAGGGCTCTGGAGACGCACAGGAGGCTTGGTGCGTGGTGTAGGCACTGATGGTACTGGGCTGGGGTGGGAAGGTGGCGCCGGATATACCGGACCGTGAAGGAGGACACGCGCTCTTGAGCACCGAGCCTCTCCAACCTTACCAGGTTGAATGGTCCCCGTAGCCCTGCCAGTGCGGCGAGGTGGAATAGCCCGCACTGGGCTATGCAGGCGAACCGGGGACACCACCTGTAAGGCTGGTGCCATGTACGCCGGCCCGAGGAAACGTACTGGAGGCCAGATACGTCGGGCCGGCTTCATGGCATCCGGCTCGATGCCCAACCTAGCCCTCCCAGTGCGGCAAGGTGGAATAGCCCGCACTGGGTTAAGCACGCGTACTGGGGACACCGTGCGCTTTACCGCATAACACGGTGTCTGACCAGTACGACGCCCTCTCACTCCACGGCAAGCCCGGGGAGTTGGCTCAGGTATCCAACCCCGCTTCGCCACACTCCCCTTTAGCCCCCTCCCAAGAAATTTTTGGGTGAGCCTCTCGGGCTTCCGTGCTAGCCGCGTACCCTCATACCTTCGGCTCCTCTCTCCGGTTGCCTCTGCTCTCCTCGCTGCCTCCAGCTGTTCCCATGGGAGGCGATCCTTTCCAGCCAGGATCTCCTCCCATGTGTAGCAACCCTTGCCGTTCAAGACGTCTTCCCATGTCCATTCCTCTGTCTGTCTCTGCCCTTCTCCACTCCGCTTGGTCCTCTTGTGGTGGGTGTTTCTGTTAAGGCAGTCAATGTTGTTCTCCTCCTCAAACGAGGAGGAGCATGGATAGGACCAAGATGCGGAGAGGTAAGTGTTCATGATTTAATGAAACAACAAGAAAACACTTAAACCTACAAAATAACAAACGTGACTAACCTTAAACAGTCCTGTGTGGTCCAAACACTGACACAGGAAACAAACACCCACAAAACACCAGTGAAACCCTGGCTGCCTTTGTATGACTCTCAATTAGAGACAAACAATACACACCTGTCTCTAATTGAGAATCATACCAGGCCGAACACAAAACCCCACATAGAAATACAAACATAGACAAACCCACCCAACTCACGCCCTGACCAACTAAAATGAATACAAAACAAAGGAAAACAGGTCAGGAACGTGACACCTCTCCTCTCCTCTCCTCTCATTGCGTGTGTCTTCTCATTACTGCAGTAATCATCTTGGTTAGAGTTAAACGGATTAACCATCTTCCTGAGGCCACAAAGTTAAGTCACCTAGCTAACCCTCTCTAGACTGCTCTAAGGCTGTATCCTAAAGGTTAAGTCACCTAGCTAACCCTCTAGACTGCTCTAAGACTGTATCCTAAAGGTTAAGTCACCTAGCTATCCCTCTCTAGACTGCTCTAAGGCTGTATCCTAAAGGTTAAGTCACCTAGCTATCCCTCTCTAGACTGCTCTAAGACTGTATCCTAAAGGTTAAGTCACCTAGCTATCCCTCTCTAGACTGCTCTAAGACTGTATCCTAAAGGTTAAGTCACCTAGCTAACCCTCTCTAGACTGCTCTAAGGCTGTATCCTAAAGGTTAAGTCACCTAGCTAACCCTCTAGACTGCTCTAAGACTGTATCCTAAAGGTTAAGTCACCTAGCTAACCCTCTCTAGACTGCTCTAAGGCTGTATCCTAAAGGTTAAGTCACCTAGCTATCCCTCTCTAGACTGCTCTAAGACTGTATCCTAAAGGTTAAGTCACCTAGCTAACCCTCTCTAGACTGCTCTAAGGCTGTATCCTAAAGGTTAAGTCACCTAGCTAACCCTCTAGACTGCTCTAAGACTGTATCCTAAAGGTTAAGTCACCTAGCTAACCCTCTCTAGACTGCTCTAAGGCTGTATCCTAAAGGTTAAGTCACCTAGCTATCCCTCTCTAGACTGCTCTAAGACTGTATCCTAAAGGTTAAGTCACCTAGCTAACCCTCTAGACTGCTCTAAGGCTGTATCCTAAAGGTTAAGTCACCTAGCTAACCCTCTAGACTGCTGAACTAACACAGGGGAGGTACGAGGAGAGAGGGCCGTTATTAAAACACTCAGGGCTGTCTGAACTAACACAGGGGAGGTAAGAGGAGAGGGGCGTTATTAAAACACTCAGGGCTGTCTGAACTAACACAGGGGAGGTAAGAGGAGAGAGGGGGCGTTATTAAAACACTCAGGGCTGTCTGAACTAACACAGGGGAGGAGAGAGGGGCGTTATTAAAACACTCAGGGCTGTCTGAACTAACACAGGGGAGGTAAGAGGAGAGAGGGGGCGTTATTAAAACACTCAGGGCTGTCTGAACTAACACAGGGGAGGTAAGAGGAGAGGGGGGCGTTATTAAAACACTCAGGGCTGTCTGAACTAACACAGGGGAGGTAAGAGGAGAGAGGGGGCGTTATTAAAACACTCAGGGCTGTCTGAACTAACACAGGGGAGGTAAGAGGAGAGGGGGGACAAACATTCACTTCCCTTCACTTTGGCCTCTTCAGCTCTTAACTGTTCTCTCTCTTTGGCTGATTGTAAACAGCCCAGACGTGTGTCTGTGTCTGTGTCTGCGTGTGTGTGTGTGTGTGTGTGTGTGTGTGTGTGTGTGTGTGTGTGCGCGCGTTTGTGCGTGTGTGTGTGCGTACGTACTTGCGTGTGTAAACCTAGACGTCTGGCTTGCCCTCCACCTCTGACTTTGTTCATCTGTGGTCCATGGCCCCGACCTCCTGACTGACAGACAGGCCAGATCTAGTCACTGAGTGATGGCCCACACACACACACACTGAGTGATTTCTCTGGGCCAGGTCAGAAGTAGTTGATAGAGATCCATTTGGGACACAGCCTCTGACTACCTAGGCCTGGAGCTGAGGGGGACGCTGTCCAGACCAGACACAGCCTCTGACTGCTCTCCTTAGGTCTGGAGCTGAGGGGGACACTGTCCAGACCAGACCAGACACAGCCTCTGACTGCTCTCCTTAGGTCTGGAGCTGAGGGGGACGCTGTCCAGACCAGACACAGCCTCTGACTGCTCTCCTTAGGCCTGAAGCTGAGGGGGACGCTGTCCAGACCAGACACAGCCTCTGACTGCTCTACTTAGGTCTGGAGCTGAGGGGGACACTGTCCAGACCAGACCAGACACAGCCTCTGACTGCTCTCCTTAGGTCTGGAGCTGAGGGGGACGCTGTCCAGACCAGACACATCCTCTGACTGCTCTACTTAGGTCTGGAGCTGAGGGGGACACTGTCCAGACCAGACCAGACACAGCCTCTGACTGCTCTCCTTAGGTCTGGAGCTGAGGGGGACGCTGTCCAGACCAGACCAGACACAGCCTCTGACTGCTCTCCTTAGGTCTGGAGCTGAGGGGGACACTGTCCAGACCAGACCAGACACAGCCTCTGACTGCTCTCCTTAGGTCTGGAGCTGAGGGGGACGCTGTCCAGACCAGACACATCCTCTGACTGCTCTCCTTAGGCCTGGAGCTGAGGGGGACGCTGTCCAGACCAGACCAGACACAGCCTCTGACTGCTCTCCTTAGGTCTGGAGCTGAGGGGGACACTGTCCAGACCAGACCAGACACAGCCTCTGACTGCTCTACTTAGGTCTGGAGCTGAGGGGGACACTGTCCAGACCAGACCAGACACAGCCTCTGACTGCTCTCCTTAGGCCTGAAGCTGAGGGGGACGCTGTCCAGACCAGACACAGCCTCTGACTGCTCTACTTAGGTCTGGAGCTGAGGGGGACGCTGTCCAGACCAGACACAGCCTCTGACTGCTCTACTTAGGTCTGGAGCTGAGGGGGACGCTGTCCAGACCAGACACAGCCTCTGACTGCTCTACTTAGGTCTGGAGCTGAGGGGGACACTGTCCAGACCAGACCAGACACATCCTCTGACTACCTAGGCCTGGAGCTGAGGGGGACGCTGTCCAGACCAGACACAGCCTCTGACTGCTCTCCTTAGGCCTGGAGCTGAGGGGGACGCTGTCCAGACCAGACACAGCCTCTGACTGCTCTCCTTAGGTCTGGAGCTGAGGGGGACGCTGTCCAGACCAGACACAGCCTCTGACTGCTCTCCTTAGGCCTGGACCTGAGGGGGACGCTGTCCAGACCAGACACAGCCTCTGACTGCTCTCCTTAGGCCTGGAGCTGAGGGGGACGCTGTCCAGACCAGACACATCCTCTGACTGCTCTCCTTAGGCCTGGAGCTGAGGGGGACGCTGTCCAGACCAGACACATCCTCTGACTGCTCTCCTTAGGCCTGGAGCTGAGGGGCTGAGGGGGACACTGTCCAGACCAGACACAGCCTCTGACTGCTCTCCTTAGGCCTGGAGCTGAGGGGGACGCTGTCCAGACCAGACACATCCTCTCACTGCTCTCCTTAGGCCTGGAGCTGAGGGGGACGCTGTCCAGACCAGACACAGCCTCTAACTGCTCTCCTTAGGCCTGGAGCTGAGGGGGACGCTGTCCAGACCAGACCAGACACAGCCTCTAACTGCTCTCCTTAGGTCTGGAGCTGAGGGGGACGCTGTCCAGACCAGACCCAGCCTCTGACTGCTCTCCTTAGGCCTGGAGCTGAGGGGGACGCTGTCCAGACCAGACACAGCCTCTAACTGCTCTCCTTAGGCCTGGAGCTGAGGGGGACGCTGTCCAGACCAGACACATCCTCTGACTGCCTAGGCCTGGAGCTGAGGGGGACGCTGTCCAGACCAGACACATCCTCTGACTACCTAGGCCTGGAGCTGAGGGGGACGCTGTCCAGACCAGACACATCCTCTGACTGCCTAGGCCTGGAGCTGAGGGGGACGCTGTCCAGACCAGACACAGCCTCTGACTGCCTAGGCCTGGAGCTGAGGGGGACGCTGTCCAGACCAGACACAGTCTCTGACTGCTCTCCTTAGGCCTGGAGCTGAGGGGGACGCTGTCCAGACCAGACACAGCCTCTGACTGCTCTCCTTAGGCCTGGAGCTGAGGGGGACACTGTCCAGACCAGACACAGCCTCTGACTGCTCTCCTTAGGCCTGGAGCTGAGGGGGACGCTGTCCAGACCAGACACATCCTCTGACTGCTCTCCTTAGGCCTGGAGCTGAGGGGGACGCTGTCCAGACCAGACACATCCTCTGACTGCTCTCCTTAGGCCTGGAGCTGAGGGGCTGAGGGGGACACTGTCCAGACCAGACACAGCCTCTGACTGCTCTCCTTAGGCCTGGAGCTGAGGGGGACGCTGTCCAGACCAGACACATCCTCTGACTACCTAGGCCTGGAGCTGAGGGGCTGAGGGGGACACTGTCCAGACCAGACAAGATCAGTTCAGACCAGTCTGGGCTGTCTACAGACCAGTCCAGACCAGAGCAGTCCGGACCAGTCCATATCAGTACAGACCAGTTCAGACCAGTCCAGACCAGTCCAGTCCAGACCAGAGCAGTCCGGACCAGTCCAGACCATATCAGTCCAGACCAGTCCAGTCCAGACCAGTCCAGTCCAGACCAGACCAGTCCAGTCCAGACCAGTCCAGTCTAGATCAGTCCAGACCAGTCCAGACCAGTCCAGACCAGTCCAGACCAGACCAGTCCAGAACAGTCCAGAACAGTTCAGACCAGTCCAGTCCAGTCCAGATCAATCCAGACCAGTCCAGTCTAGTTCAGACCAACTGCTCTACCTTTGACCTTGTCCCTTGTCCTTTATCCTGGCCTTACACCCCCCCCTCTCTATCTCTCTCTCTCTGTGTGAGCTTGTGTTTGTCTCTCTCACTACAGGCTGTGAGGCACAGCCCTGTGGATTCCTAATGGACTTCCTTGCATTGTTCTGGCAGGGCAGTTTATCAGAGGTTTAATGAAGGGTTGTCCGATCACGCTGAAACAAAATACTAAAATATACAATCCGTCCCAAATTGTACCCTGTTCCCTACATGGAGCCTTATGGGCTCTGGTCCAAAGTAGTGCACTATATAGGGAATAGGGCTCTGGTCTAAAGTAGTGCCCTATATAGGGAATGGGGCTCTGGTCTAAAGTAGTGCACTATATAGGGAATGGGGTGCCATTTGGATGCTACCAAAGCCTCCTAGTCACAGGGTATTATTAGCCATCATTAAATCCCTCAGACCCTCCCCTCTCTGGTCTACAGTGAGTCTCCTCTGTGTTAACCCTAGTAGCTGGTCTACAGTGGGTCTCCTCTGTGTTAACCCTAGTAGCTGGTCTACAGTGAGTCTCCTCTGTGTTAACCCTAGTAGCTGGTCTACAGTCTCCTCTGTGTTAACCCTAGTAGCTGGTCTACAGTCTCCTCTGTGTTAACCCTAGTAGCTGGTCTATAGTCTCCTCTGTGTTAACCCTAGTAGCTGGTCTACAGTGAGTCTCTGTGTTAACCCTAGTAGCTGGTCTACAGTGGTCTCTGTGTTAACCCTAGTAGCTGGTCTACAGTGGTCTCTGTGTTAACCCTAGTAGCTGGTCTACAGTCTCCTCTGTGTTAACCCTAGTAGCTGGTCTACAGTGGTCTCTGTGTTAACCCTAGTAGCTGGTCTACAGTCTCCTCTGTGTTAACCCTAGTAGCTGGTCTACAGTCTCTTCTGTGTTAACCCTAGTAGCTGGTCTACAGTGGAGTCTCCTCTGTGTTAACCCTAGTAGCTGGTCTACTGTCTCCTCTGTGTTAACCCTAGTAGCTGGTCTACAGTCTCCTCTGTGTTAACCCTAGTAGCTGGTCTACAGTCTCCTCTGTGTTAACCCTAGTAGCTGGTCTACAGTCTCCTCTGTGTTAACCCTAGTAGCTGGTCTACAGTCTCCTCTGTGTTAACCCTAGTAGCTGGTCTACAGTGGGGTCTCGTTTCTCTGTTGGTCTAACAAGCATCTTTCCCGGGGCGTCCCCAACCTGCATGACTGATTCCAGTTACCCAGGCAGGCAGACAGGCAGGCAGGCAGGCAGGCAGGCAGGCAGGCAGGCAGGCAGACAGGCAGACAGGCAGACAGGCAGACAGGCAGACAGGCAGACAGGCAGACAGGCAGACAGACAGGCAGACAGGCAGGCAGGCAGACAGACAGGCAGACAGGCAGGCAGACAGACAGACAGACAGACAGGCAGGCAGGCAGACAGACAGACAGACAGGCAGACAGGCAGGCAGACAGACAGACAGACAGGCAGACAGGCAGGCAGGCAGGCAGACAGGGTTGGTCTTAGAGTTTGTTTTAAGTTTAGGTTGGTCCTCTGCTTTAGACCCTGTCTGTGTATAATACCTAACAAGCAGCTTGTCTGGGAGGTCCAGACTGTGTTTGACTGTGTGACTCACTCCACCACTGCCTTGCAGGCAGGGTTTTCCCCTCGGTTTTAACCCTTTAAAACCTGATGTGGCAAAGATACACTGAGTGTACAAGCCATTAGGAACACCTGCTCTTTTCCATGACATAGACCGATCAGGTTTGTGTCTGTGTGCCATTCAGAGGGGCCAGACAAAAGATTGAAGTGCCTTTGAACGGGGTATTGTAGTAGGTGCCAGCTTTGAGCGTTAAGAACTGCAACGCTGCTGGGTTTTTCCACACTCAACCGTTTCCCGTGTGTATCAAGAACGGTCCACCACCCAAAGGACATCCAGACAACAGAAAGCCAGGGGTTTGAAAACAGGTCATTTATGAAAGAGGAGAAAGGAGGCTACATCACGAATTGTGCAGAGCAACAGACGGGCTACAGTCAGTCAACTGACAGTCCAGTACAACATTGCTGCCCAAAAACCCATAACAAAATGCACAACTCGTCATACGTTGACACAAATGGGACATGGCAGCTGACAACCTCGCAGACTTCCAGTTCTTTCAACAAGAAAAAAAAACCAAGAAATTGCAGTGGCAGTGGGCTGAGGAACAAAAACACTGGACACTGGAGATTTGGGGGAAAAAAGCATTGCCTGGTCTAATGAATCCCGTTTCCTGCTGTTTCACGCTGATGGAAGGACTCGGTTATAGAGACACCCACATCCAGCCATCCATCGTCCAGCGTGTCAACATTACAGGCCGGTGTGATGGTGTCGGGTGTGTTTTCATGGCACACGTCGGGTCCCTTGATAAAAGTGGACCGTTATTGCCAATCAGGTGCATCCCTGTCATGGCAGCAGTGTATCCATCCAGCGAATATATTTTTTTGTTCAGCAGGGTAATGCCCCAATGCCTCAAGGGTAAGATTGTACAGGAATGGTTCCATAAACATGCTTGTGAATTCAGCTTCCTGCAGCGGCCTGCCCAGTCACCAGATCTCAATCCTATTGGCCATCTGTGGTGGACAGAACCAATGGAAAAACTCTAATCTTTCTCCTCCGAATGGTCTCTTTTACGTTGTTAAAAAGACACGTTTCTGAAATGCAATGCATGTGAAATACTCATTAGATGTTCTGCGTACATTTTCAAAGAATAATAGAGATGATTTTTGAGTGAAATATATTCACTTGAAATGTTCGTGACGTATATGTCACATTGGACATTAAGTGATGCAAACCACACATTTGCAGATATTGTTTATGTACAGCAGGATTGATGTATTCTCAGAAATATGTTATTTGGGGTCTCCTTGGGCAAGGATAACTGGGTCCAGGTTTCTAAGGATAAAATGGAGATTTAATCTCCTGTTTTTGAGCCAGTGTGACTCCCCTGCTAACCAGACAGGGTTTGGTTTACCCTCTGTTTAGGGCCTGTTTTAGGTTTTTGTTAGGTTGTGTCTGAAAGAGAAGCAGGGTTTGTCTAGTGTTTAATCATACTGAAGGAGAAGCAGGGTCTGTCTAGTGTTTAATCATACTGAAGGAGAAGCAGGGTTTGTCTAGTGTTTAATCATACTGAAGGAGAAGCAGGGTTTGTCTAGTGTTTAATCATACTGATGGAGAAGCAGGGTTTGTCTAGTGTTTAATCACACTGAAGGAGAAGCAGGGTTTGTCTAGTGTTTAATCATACTGAAGGAGAAGCAGGGTTTGTCTAGTGTTTAATCATACTGAAGGAGAAGCAGGGTTTGTCTAGTGTTTAATCACACTGAAGGAGAAGCAGGGTTTGTCTAGTGTTTAATCATACTGAAGGAGAAGCAGGGTTTGTCTAGTGTTTAATCATACTGATGGAGAAGCAGGGTTTGTCTAGTGTTTAATCACACTGAAGGAGAAGCAGGGTTTGTCTAGTGTTTAATCACACTGATGGAGAAGCAGGGTCTGTCTAGTGTTTAATCATACTGAAGGAGAAGCAGGGTTTGTCTAGTGTTTAATCACACTGAAGGAGAAGCAGGGTTTGCCTAGTGTTTAATCACACTGAAGGAGAAGCAGGGTTTGTCTAGTGTTTAATCATACTGAAGGAGAAGCAGGGTTTGTCTAGTGTTTAATCATACTGAAGGAGAAGCAGGGTTTGTCTAGTGTTTAATCATACTGAAGGAGAAGCAGGGTTTGTCTAGTGTTTAATCATACTGAAGGAGAAGCAGGGTTTGTCTAGTGTTTAATCATACTGAAGGAGAAGCAGGGTTTGTCTAGTGTTTAATCATACTGAAGGAGAAGCAGGGTTTGTCTAGTGTTTACTAATACTGAACTGCTTGGAGTAACACTAGTTTGTAACCTGTCATGGTCAAACATATTGATACAACAGTAGCTAAGATGGGGAGAAGTCTGTCTATAATATAGTGTTGCTCTGCCTGTTTAACAACACTATCAACAAGGCAGGTCCTACAGACCCTAGTTTCTGCCTTCTTAACAACACTATCAACAAGGCAGGTCCTACAGGCCCTAGTTTCTACCTTCTTAACAACACTATCAACAAGGCAGGTCCTACAGACCCTAATTTCTGCCTTCTTAACAACACTATCAACAAGGCAGGTCCTACAGACCCTAATTTCTGCCTTCTTAACAACACTATCAACAAGGCAGGTCCTACAGACCCTAGTTTCTGCCTTAACAACACTATCAACAAGGCAGGTCCTACAGACCCTAATTTCTGCCTTCTTAACAACACTATCAACAAGGCAGGTCCTACAGACCCTAGTTTCTGCCTTCTTAACAACACTATCAACAAGGCAGGTCCTACAGACCCTAGTTTCTGCCTTCTTAACAACACTATCAACAAGGCAGGTCCTACAGACCCTAGTTTCTGCCTTCTTAATAACACTATCAACAAGGCAGGTCCTACAGACCCTAGTTTCTGCCTTCTTAACAACACTATCAACAAGGCAGGTCCTACAGACCCTAGTTTTGTCGCACCTTGACTACTGTTCAGTCGTGTGTCAGGTGCCACAAAAAAGGACTTAGGAAAATTGCAATTGGCTCAGAACAGGGCAGCACGGCTGCCCCTTGGATGTACACAGAGAGCTAACATTAATAATATGCATGTCAATCTCTCCTGGCTGAAAGTGGAGGAGAGATTGACTTCATTACTTTTATTTATGAGAGGTATTGACATGTTGAATGCACCGAGCTGTCTGTCTAAACTACTGGCACACAGCTCGGACACCCATGCATACCCCACAAGACATGCCACCAGAGGTCTCTTCACAGTCCCCAAGTCCAGAACAGACTATGGGAGGCGCACAGTACTACATAGAGCCATGACTACATGGAACTCTAGTCCACATCAAGCAGTAAAATTACCTTTAAAAAACTGATAAAAATACACCTTATGAAACTGCAGGGACTGTGAAGAAACACGAACACACAGACTCACAAACACACAGACTCACAAACACACAGACTCACAAACACACAGACTCACAAACACACAGACTCACAGACACAGGCTCACAGACACAGGCTCACAGACACAGGCTCACAGACACAGGCTCACAGACACAGGCTCACAGACACAGGCTCACAGACACAGGCTCACAGACACAGGCTCACAGACACAGGCTCACAGACACAGGCTCACAGACACAGGCTCACAGACACAGGCTCACAGACACAGGCTCACAGACACAGGCTCACAGACACAGACTCACAGACACAGACTCACAGACACAGACTCACAGACACAGACTCACAGACACAGACTCACAGACACAGACACAGACTCACAGACACAGACTCACAGACACAGACTCACAGACACAGACTCACAGACACAGACTCACAGACACAGACTCACAGACACAGACTCACAGACACAGACTCACAGACACAGACTCACAGACACAGACTCACAGACACAGACTCACAGACACAGACTCACAGACACAGACTCACAGACACAGACTCACAGACACAGACTCACAGACACAGACTCACAGACACAGACTCACAGACACAGGCTCACAGACACAGGCTCACAGACACAGGCTCACAGACACAGGCTCACAGACACAGGCTCACAGACACAGGCTCACAGACACAGGCTCACAGACACAGACACAGACACAGACACAGACACAGACACACAGACACAGACACACACACAGACACAGACACACACACAGACACACACACACACACAGACACACACACACACACAGACACACACACACACACACACACACACAGACACACACACACACACACACAGACACACACACACACACAGACACACACACACACACAGACACACACACACACACACACACACACACACACACTATACCTACATATGGATTTAGTACTGTAGATATGTGGTAGTGGTGGAGTAGGGGCCTGAGGGCACACAGTGTGTTGTGAATGTATTGTAATGTTTTAAAATTGTATAAACTGCATTAATTTAGCTGGACCCCAGGAAGAGGAGCTGCTGCTTTGGCAGGAACTAATGGGGATCCATAATAAACCCCAGGAAGAGTAGCTGCTGCTTTGACAGGAACTAATGGGGATCCATAATAAACCCCAGGATGAGTAGCTGCTGCTTTGGCAGGAACTAATGGGGATCCATAATAAATACAAATACTGAAGGAAGAGCAGGGTTTGTGTTTTATCAGGAGGAGCAGGGTTTGTGTTGTGTTTTAGCAGGAGGAGCAGGGTTTGTGTTGTTTTAGCAGGAGGAACAGGGTTTGTGCTGTGTTTTAGCAGGAGGAGCAGGGTTTGTGTTGTGTTTTAGCAGGAGGAGCAGGGTTTGTGTTGTTTTAGCAGGAGGAACAGGGTTTGTGTTGTGTTTTAGCAGGAGGAGCAGGGTTTGTGTTTTATCAGGAGGAGCAGGGTTTGTGTTGTGTTTTAGCAGGAGGAGCAGGGTTTGTGTTGTGTTTTAGCAGGAGGAGCAGGGTTTGTGTTTTAGCAGGAGGAACAGGGTTTGTGTTATGTTTTAGCAGGAGGAGCAGGGTTTGTGTTTTAGCAGGAGGAACAGGGTTTGTGTTTTAGCAGGAGGAGCAGGGTTTGTGTTATGTTTTAGCAGGAGGAACAGGGTTTGTGTTGTTTTAGCAGGAGGAGCAGGGTTTGTGTTGTGTTTTAGCAGGAGGAACAGGGTTTGTGTTTTAGCAGGAGGAGCAGGGTTTGTGTTGTGTTTTAGCAGGAGGAACAGGGTTTGTGTTGTGTTTTATCAGGAGGAACAGGGTTTGTGTTTTAGCAGGAGGAACAGGGTTTGTGTTATGTTTTACCAGGAGGAGCAGGGTTTGTTTTAGCAGGAGGAGCAGGGTTTGTGTTTTAGCAGGAGGAGCAGGGTTTGTGTTTTAGCAGGAGGAGCAGGGTTTGTGTTTTAGCAGGAGGAGCAGGGTTTGTGTTTTAGCAGGAGGAGCAGGGTTTGTGTTTTAGCAGGAGGAGCAGGGTTTGTGTTATGTTTTAGCAGGAGGAGCAGGGTTTGTGTTTTAGCAGGAGGAACAGGGTTTGTGTTTTAGCAGGAGGAGCAGGGTTTGTGTTATGTTAGCAGGAGGAGCAGGGTTTGTTTTAGCAGGAGGAGCAGGGTTTGTGTTATGTTTTAGCAGGAGGAGCAGGGTTTGTGTTGTGTTTTAGCAGGAGGAGCAGGGTTTGTGTTTTAGCAGGAGGAACAGGGTTTGTGTTATGTTTTAGCAGGAGGAGCAGGGTTTGTGTTATGTTTTAGCAGGAGGAACAGGGTTTGTGTTTTACCAGGAGGAGCAGGGTTTGTGTTTTAGCAGGAGGAGCAGGGTTTGTGTTTTAGCAGGAGGAGCAGGGTTTGTGTTTTACCAGGAGGAGCAGGGTTTGTGTTATGTTTTAGCAGGAGGAACAGGGTTTGTGTTTTACCAGGAGGAGCAGGGTTTGTGTTTTAGCAGGAGGAGCAGGGTTTGTGTTGTGTTTTAGCAGGAGGAACAGGGTTTGTGTTATGTTTTAGCAGGAGGAACAGGGTTTGTGTTTTATCAGGAGGAGCAGGGTTTGTGTTGTGTTTTAGCAGGAGGAGCAGGGTTTGTGTTTTAGCAGGAGGAACAGGGTTTGTTTTAGCAGGAGGAACAGGGTTTGTGTTTTAGCAGGAGGAACAGGGTTTGTTTTATCAGGAGGAGCAGGGTTTGTGTTGTGTTTTAGCAGGAGGAACAGGGTTTGTTTTATGTTTTAGCAGGAGGAGCAGGGTTTGTGTTTTAGCAGGAGGAACAGGGTGTGTTTTAGCAGGAGGAACAGGGTTTGTTTTATGTTTTAGCAGGAGGAACAGGGTTTGTTTTAGCAGGAGGAACAGGGTGTGTTTTAGCAGGAGGAACAGGGTTTGTGTTGTGTTTTACCAGGAGGAACAGGGTTTGTTTTAGCAGGAGGAACAGGGTGTGTTTTAGCAGGAGGAACAGGGTTTGTGTTGTGTTTTACCAGGAGGAACAGGGTTTGTGTTATGTTTTACCAGGAGGAACAGGGTTTGTGTTGTGTTTTAGCAGGAGGAACAGGGTTTTTGTTGTGTTTTACCAGGAGGAACAGGGTTTGTGTTGTTTTAGCAGGAAGAGCAGGGTTTGTGTTGTTTTAGCAGGAGGAGCAGGGTTTGTGTTGTTTTAGCAGGAGGAACAGGGTTTGTGTTATGTTTTAGCAGGAGGAACAGGGTTTGTGTTTTAGCAGGAGGAGCAGGGTTTGTGTTGTGTTTTAGCAGGAGGAGCAGGGTTTGTGTTGTGTTTTAGCAGGAGGAACAGGGTTTGTGTTGTGTTTTAGCAGGAGGAGCAGGGTTTGTGTTTTAGCAGGAGGAACAGGGTTTGTGTTATGTTTTAGCAGGAGGAACAGGGTTTGTGTTTTAGCAGGAGGAACAGGGTTTGTGTTATGTTTTAGCAGGAGGAGCAGGGTTTGTGTTTTAGCAGGAGGAACAGGGTTTGTGTTTTAGCAGGAGGAACAGGGTTTGTGTTTTAGCAGGAGGAACAGGGTTTGTGTTTTAGCAGGAGGAACAGGGTTTGTGTTGTGTTTTAGCAGGAGGAACAGGGTTTGTGTTTTAGCAGGAGGAACAGGGTTTGTGTTATGTTTTAGCAGGAGGAACAGGGTTTGTGTTTTAGCAGGAGGAACAGGGTTTGTGTTTTAGCAGGAGGAGCAGGGTTTGTGTTTTAGCAGGAGGAGCAGGGTTTGTGTTTTTGCAGGAGGAACAGGGTTTGTGTTCTATCTTTAGGTTTTCTTTTGCTTCATGTTTGTGTTTTGTCTTGGAGGAGCCCTGTAGCAGGGACCTTGTATTTTTAACAGGGCTGGGTGTTGGTTTAAAGCCTGTTCGGGACAGGAGATTGCTGGGTGTAGCCCTCTGGAGGGGCTGAGGCGGTGGGAAGGCCAGACACACGTACAGTAGGAAAAGGGTGCGACGTCACGGTATTCGACAGGCACAGCAGACTGTGATAGGTTAGGAGGAAGGTCAGGTCTAGAAGCAGACGGCAGTATTGGGGAGAGAATGGAGGTTGGTGGAGAGGTTAACTCACAGGCAGGAAGTACTGCAGGGAGGTGGGGGGGAGAGGTTAACTCACAGGCAGGAAGTCCTGCAGGGAGGTGGGGGGGAGAGGTTAACTCACAGGCAGGAAGTACTGCAGGGAGGTGTGGGGGAGAGGTTAACTCACAGGCAGGAAGTCCTGCAGGGAGGTGGGGGGGAGAGGTTAGCTCACAGGCAGGAAGTACTGCAGGGAGGTGGGGGGGAGAGGTTAGCTCACAGGCAGGAAGTACTGCAGGGAGGTGGGGGGGAGAGGTTAGCTCACAGGCAGGAAGTACTGCAGGGAGGTGGGGGGAGGGGTAGTTAGCTCACAGGCAGGAAGTACTGCAGGGAGGTGGGGGGAGAGGTTAACTCACAGGCAGGAAGTACTGCAGGGAGGTGGGGGGAAGAGGTTAGCTCACAGGCAGGAAGTACTGCAGGGAGGTGGGGGGAGGGGTAGTTAACTCACAGGCAGGAAGTACTGCAGGGAGGTGGGGGGGAGAGGTTAGCTCACAGGCAGGAAGTACTGCAGGGAGGTGGGGGGAAGAGGTTAGCTCACAGGCAGGAAGTACTGCAGGGAGGTGGGGGGGAGAGGTTAGCTCACAGGCAGGAAGTACTGCAGGGAGGTGGGGGGGAGGTGGGGGAGAGAGGTTAACTCACAGGCAGGAAGTACTGCAGGGAGGTGGGGGGAGGTAGTTAGCTCACAGGCAGGAAGTACTGCAGGGAGGTGGGGGGGAGAGGTTAACTCACAGGCAGGAAGTACTGCAGGGAGGTGGGGGGGAGAGGTTAACTCACAGGCAGGAAGTACTGCAGGGAGGTGGGGGGGAGAGGTTAGCTCACAGGCAGGAAGTACTGCAGGGAGGTGGGGGGGAGGGGTAGTTAGCTCACAGGCAGGAAGTACTGCAGGGAGGTGGGGGGGAGAGGTTAACTCACAGGCAGGAAGTACTGCAGGGAGGTGGGGGGAGGTGGGGGAGAGAGGTTAGCTCACAGGCAGGAAGTACTGCAGGGAGGTGGGGAGGAGAGGTTAGCTCACAGGCAGGAAGTACTGCAGGGAGGTTGGGGGGGGGGGGTAGTTAGCTCACAGCAGCATTGGATCTTGAGAACGACTACAGAAATAGAAGAAGACAGTCGAAATACTACTGTACTGCTCTCAGAGGAGGAGACGGGTACTGCATGTCCTGCATCAGAGCTTTACATTAAAGACAGTAGAAATACTACTGTACTGCTCCCAGAGGAGAAGACGGGTACTGCATGTCCTGCATCAGAGCTTTACATTAAAGACAGTAGAAATACTACTGTACTGCTCCCAGAGGAGGAGACGGGTACTGCATGTCCTGCATCAGAGATTTACATTAAAGACAGTAGAAATACTACTGTACTGCTCCCAGAGGAGGAGACGGGTACTGCATGTCCTGCATCAGAGCTTTACATTAAGCCTGGCAAGGCATGTTACACAATGTGTGTAAATCTTACTACTCACTCACAGCTGTGGGGCGTTCAGTGTCACCTCACACGTCAGACGACCCTTGACCTTTTTGAAAGTCCCCTCAGACCCTGACAGGTTCTAATAGGATGGGGTTCAAGGGTGGTGGCAATGGGGGGGGGAGGTGCAGACAGGGGAACAGTCTGACAATTTGATGGGAGACAGACACGCTGAACAGGAAGGTATTCAGACAGACACAGACAGACAGACACGCTGAACAGGAAGGTACTCAGACAGACACAGACAGACAGACACGCTGAACAGGAAGGTACTCAGACAGACACAGACAGACAGACACGCTGAACAGGAAGGTACTCAGACAGACACAGACAGACAGACACGCTGAACAGGAAGGTACTCAGACAGACACAGACAGACAGACACACTGAACAGACAGACAGACAGACAGACAGACAGACAGACAGACAGACAGACAGACAGACAGACAGACAGACAGACAGACAGACAGACAGACAGACAGACCACATTAACAATAACATGGAGTGGTAGAGACCTTATTGTGGATCACAATATGGATTTGTTTAGCATGCAATCTCCTCGGGTCATTTAGCCTGACCTGAGACACCCTTAACCTTCTGAGACAGATTTAGCTGCAAAACGGTGAAAACTTCTGCGTGCTTATTGGGCAAATAGGGAAATATTTCCTGTACCATCAGTAACGCTGAATTCTCACAGGGCTTTCGGCCCGGGGGTGTGTGTGTGTGTGTGTGTGTGTGTGTGTGTGTGTGTGTGTGCATAAAGAGTTAAACGATCAGCACTATTCAATTTTTTTGTATAATAGCAGTGGCAGTAGATAGATTAGGGCTCTATCCCAAATAGCACCCTATTTCCTTTATAGTGCACTACTTTAGACCAGGACACTTATGGCTCATGTTAAAAGTAGTGCACTATATAGGGGAAAGGGTGCCATTTGTGAAACAGACATGTAGTCATCAGAGTCCTCCAGCTCCAGTACGGCCTCTGACCCCTCTCTGCTGGGAGTAGGGTCCCCGTCGTACAGGGTCAGGGCTAAGAGGTCAGGGGTCAGAGGTTAAGGGGTTGACTAATCCATTACTCAGCCAAGCAGGAAAGGACATCACCGAGGGTGTTTAGACGGTTTCCTGTTGTAAACGTTCCCAGACCAGAGCTTTAACGGTCAAGGTGCATGTTGCATTTGGCAACTCAGATATGACATCATTGTTTTAGCACTAACCCACTCGGTGGGTGGTGGAATTAAACCTCCCAGGGATGTTGTAGGGAGTTCTAAGGCGTGTCCAATCAAAGACCCGGCTCACATGTATGAATATCACCGAGATGGATTGTGGGAATTTAGGGACTATAGGGTTTAGTGGTTCATATTCAGTCATCTGTTGGAGTAGCTTTATACAGCACTCCTTCCCCTCATTCCTCTGTGTAGCTTTATACAGCACTCCTTCCCCTCATTCCTCTGTGTAGCTTTATACAGCACTCCTTCCCCTCATTCCTCTGAGTAGCTTTATACAGCACTCCTTCCCCTCATTCCTCTGTGTAGCTTTATACAGCACTCCTTCCCCTCAGTCCTCTGTGTAGCTTTATACAGCACTCCTTCCCCTCAGTCCTCTGGGTAGCTTTATACAGCACTCCTTCCCCTCAGTCCTCTGGGTAGCTTTATACAGCACTCCTTCCCCTCAGTCCTCTGGGTAGCTTTATACAGCACTCCTTCCCCTCATTCCTCTGAGTAGCTTTGATGGTTCTTCTGCAGCTGCTCCATGACGGTTCAGTGTCACCACTGTGTGTAATCAGGAAAATGTGATCTTCCCACAGGAACAGTTGAAGATGCTCAGGAGGTCGTCAAAGACCCAGGCTGTTTTGAGTTGGGAAGTTCAATGTCATCAAAGGCCCTCACACAGCCAGACGGTCTCCTCTCCTGTCCTCTAGTAATTCACTGTTGACCTCATCATATCACACAGCCAGACTGTCTCCTGTCCTGGCCTCTAGTGATTCACTGTTGACCTCATCATATCACACAGCCAGAATGTCTCCTGTCCTGTCCTCTAGTAATTCACTGTTGACCTCATCATATCACACAGCCAGACTGTCTCCTGTCCTGTCATCTAGTAATTCACTGTTGACCTCAGCATATCACACAGCTAGACTGTCTCCTGTTCTCTAGTAATTCACTGTTGACCTCAGCATATCACACAGCTAGACTGTCTCCTGTTCTCTAGTAATTCACTGTTGACCTCATCATATCACACAGCCAGACTGTCTCCTGTCCTGTTCTCTAGTAATTCACTGTTGACCTCATCACATCACACAGCCAGACTGTCTCCTGTTCTCTAGTAATTCACTGTTGACCTCATCATATCACACAGCCAGACGGTGTCCTGTTCTCTAGTAATTCACTGTTGACCTCAGCATATCACACAGCCAGACTGTCTCCTGTCCTGTTCTCTAGTAATTCACTGTTGACCTCATCACATCACACAGGCAGACGGTCTCCTGTCCTGTTCTCTAGT
>NC_074670.1:3450463-3452963 GCF_029448725.1 Salvelinus fontinalis
TGTTTATGGTTATTACAGTGTAGTAATATAACCAGTTTAATGTTTATGGTTATTACAGTGTAGTAATATAATGTTTATGGTTATTACAGTGTAGTAATATAACCAGTATAATGTTTATGGTTATTACAGTGTAGTAATATAAACAGTTTAATGTTTATGGTTATTAGAGTGTAGTAGTATAACCAGTTTAATGTTTATGGTTATTACAGTGTAGTAATATAAACAGTTTAATGTTTATGGTTATTACAGTGTAGTAATATAATGTTTATGGTTATTACAGTGTAGTAATATAATGTTTATGGTTATTACAGTGTAGTAATATAACCAGTATAATGTTTATGGTTATTACAGTGTAGTAATATAACCAGTATAATGTTTATGGTTATTACAGTGTAGTAATATAACCAGTATAATGTGTATGGTTATTACAGTGTAGTAGTATAACCAGTTTAATGTTTATGGTTATTACAGTGTAGTAATATAACCAGTATAATGTTTATGGTTATTACAGTGTAGTAATATAATGTTTATGGTTATTGCAGTGTAGTAATATAACCAGTATAATGTTTATGGTTATTACAGTGTAGTAGTATAACCAGTTTAATGTTTATGGTTATTACAGTGTAGTAATATAATGTTTATGGTTATTACAGTGTAGTAGTATAATGTTTATTGTTATTACAGTGTAGTAATATAACCAGTTTAATGTTTATGGTTATTACAGTGTAGTAATATAACCAGTGTAATGTTTATGGTTATTAAAGTTACAGTGAGTTGACTACAGATGAAAAGAGCAAACCTTTAAAGCTTGGCTGTGATGTAGTATTTATGATGTACTTATTCAAACCACAGGAATAGAGATTGGCTGTGATGTAGTATTTATGATGTACTTATTCAAACCACAGGAATAGAGATTGGCTGTGATGTAGTATTTATGATGTACTTATTCAAACCACAGGAATAGAGATTGGCTGTGATGTAGTATTTATGATGTACTTTTTCAAACCACAGGAATAGAGATTGGCTGTGATGTAGTATTTATGATGTACTTTTTCAAACCACAGGAATAGAGATTGGCTAGAGGGGATTGGATGTAGACATGACCTCAGAAACAAGCACAGAAGAGGAAAATAGTTTAATTTTTTTAGCTCAGTGTCAAATCCTTTCTGTTATTTAGTTGGGTTGATATAGACACTGTTCAGAGGTATTCTCTTGGAGAAACAGGGTTGGTAAGTGGCCTCCGTTGAATTGTTCTGCTCAGCGCAACCAGGGGTCACTGGAGCGGAGAGCGGCGTTATTAAACAGCCTGGTAATAAAGTCAATGGATTTCTCTACATCTTCCTCATCTTCCTCGTCTTCCTCATTCTTCACTACACGGATCTGTGTGGAACGTTTGACAGTGAAGTGGGAACAGAGCATATATAGATAGGAATGGTTTCTTACATTCTTTGCTTTATTGTATCTCAGATATGAAGAAAAAAACTACTTTTGAAACATTTTGTTATTGTTTATCGGTATGAGGAAATCATTACTTTTGTGAGTCTGGTACTGTTTGTCCCAACAGTATTTTCCGTCCAATACACTCATTAATTCATACTTTTACCAAACGTCTTTTACCACACGTCCAAACGATAAACACTTTTTGGGAACCCTCCTTCCTGTCCCCTCCATCTCCTCAGGAACCCTCCTCCCTGTCCCCTCCATCTCCTCAGGAACCCTCCTCCCTGTCCTCTCCATCTCCTCAGGAACCCTCCTTCCTGTCCCCTTCACCTCCTCAGGAACCCTCCTTCCTGTCCCCTCCATCTCCTCAGGAACCCTCCTTCCTGTCCCCTCCATCTCCTCAGGAACCCTCCTCCCTGTCCTCTCCATCTCCTCAGGAACCCTCCTTCCTGTCCCCTCCACCTCCTCAGCAACCCTCTTTCTTGTCCCCTCCACCTCCTCAGGAACCCTCCTTCCTGTCCCCTCCACCTCCTCAGCAACCCTCCTTCTTGTCCCCTCCACCTCCCCAGGAAGCCTCCTCCCTGTTCCCTCCACCTCCTCAGGAACCCTCCTTCCTGTCCCCTCCACCTCCTCAGGAACCCTCCTTCCTGTCCCCTCCACCTCCTCAGCAACCCTCCTTCTTGTCCATTCCACCTCCTCAGGAACCCTCCTTCCTGTCCCCTCCACCTCCTCAGGAACCCTCCTCCCTGTCCCCTCCACCTCCTCAGGAACCCTCCTTCCTGTCCCCTCCACCTCCTCAGGAACCCTCCTCCCTGTTCCCTCCACCTCCTCAGGAACCCTCCTCCCTGTTCCCTCCACCTCCTCAGGAACCCTCCTTCCTGTCCCCTCCACCTCCTCAGGAACCCTCCTTCCTGTCCCCTCCACCTCCTCAGGAACCCTCCTTCCTGTCCCCTCCACCTCCTCAGGAACCCTCCTTCCTGTCCCCTCCACCTCCTCAGGAACCCTCCTTCCTGTCCCCTCCACCTCCTCAGGAACCCTCCTTCCTGTCCCCTCCACCTCC